>NC_135226.1:11760922-12027823 GCF_052324685.1 Brachyhypopomus gauderio
TTAACTACTTTAGACAGTTTCAGTGCTGTGGTGGGTCTAAGCACGTTAGGTCTTGCAGTGCCTACAGCCATGTAGCCAGGTCAGATGGGAGAGAGTAGGAAGCATGAGTATAGCTCCTCTTAGATGTTCTGCTCCCCTGTGCTGTAGGAGGTGAGTGAGCTGGAGAAGCTGAGGGAGAGGGTCCAGAAGGGCCACGCGCTCCTGAGAAAGAAGGAGGAGAGACTCGGCCAGCTGGAGACGTCACTGGCAGAGGAGGTAACACACACACACACACACGCGTATGCCTGCACCCACACACTTATGTACAAACCCACATTAATACCTACCTGGGCTTTACAATGTTTTACTGTCTCAGCTGTCATGTGATGAAGGCGAGCGGCTGGTGGGAGATCGGAGAGTCACATTTGATGTCACAGATTCAGAGACGAGCAGTGTGTATGGCCAAGAGGAGACGAGTGAGAGAGACACTCCATGTGCATGCACAACACACACACACGGGCAGACAGTTTGAGAAGGCACTAATTTTGGTTTTCACAAAGTTTACTACCACGGTTTTTTTTATGGTGGCAATTTGTATTGATTCTAGATTGTGAAGAGTGATTAGATGAATTGCAATTAATTGCAAAGTCATTCCCTGTCATGAAAATGACCTTCTCACAAAAATTACTGCATTCCAGCTTCTCCATTTCAGCCCTACAAAATGGTATAAGATTATTTCAGTGATGATCTTGTTAGCTCAGGAGAAAAAAGTTAATGAGGATAAGACAGCTGACATCACTCTAATGAGGATAAGACAGCTGACATCACTCTGTCATGCTGATTAGAAGAGAAGACTGGTTGCTTTAAAAGGGTAGTGGTGCTTTTACGTTAACCATGGTCACCTCCAAGGAAACACGTTCAGTCATCATTGCATCAAAAGGGTTTCACAGGCAAGTACAGTGCGGCTTGTACGATGCACCCCTATCAACCATTTATCCCGTCACTAAGGACTTTGGGGAGAGTGCTTCAGTTACATGAAGGAGGCTTCAGGGAGAAAAGAGCATCAAGTGAGCGTCTCCTACAGAGAACGCAGCTCTGAGCCTCCTCACACCATCAAAGTGTGGGATTGCTCCCAATGTTGCCTAAGCAAAGCACAGCCAGAACAACTTCTCCCAACGATTCAGGAGCAGTTTAGCAATTAACAATTATGGACTGTTAATAATTGTACTTCATTATATCACATAAACATTTGACAAAAGTTTCTTTAAAAAAAACTGAGGAAGCAAACTGTGAAAACTAAAAATATGCCCACAACTGTAAACAGCTCTAGAGTCCACTCTGGTCTTGTTGGTTCATAGTTATCTGATGTTTTTATTTCTCTAGCAGTAATACACCCAAACTCTGGTCTTCCTCTCTGCTACTCCCACTCTCTGTTTCAGCACATGCAGTGCCAGTGAAAGTGCAGCAGTTAGCAGAGTCCCTGCAGCAGATCTCTGGCCAGCTGAACACAGTGCTGGGTGTTTTCACTGGGAGGAGCGTCCAGCCCCTCCCTCAACCACCTCCGTCCTCCTTTTCTCCTGCCCCGTCCTGGGCATGGCCACCAAGCCCCGCCTCCTCTTCATTGGCCAATCAGAACAGTTTCTTACACTCCACCATTAATGGTGTCCCAAAAACACATGGGTCTGACCTTCATTTGAACTCGCACTGGAGCAAACTGTTCCCTGGTACGTAGAGACACACACACCCCAAACATGAGCAGTGATGAGCAGTGGTCACACAGTGGGCTGCAGTGATTTTCACTAATGCTTCATTTCTTCATATAGAAAACTTCTGCCTCTCCCTCAAGCACAAACCAGTCACTGCTGGATTTATAGCCTTTTTCGCATAGTTGATGACCATTGATTTTCTGTGCTAGGATAATGCCGATCTTTTCCAGTGTAAAGGTGGTGCAGTGTAGAGACCTGCTGTGTCAAATTGGCTTCAGAATTCTAAACCGCACTACCTGTATTAAGACTGCTCTGATTTTAGGAGTTTCCATGGATACCAGTGCCCGCTATCCCATGAGGGCTACCAGAGCATATAGTGGATACACTCCAGCAAGGTGACTACACACACTTGCACACCTGTGCAGGCTCGCTCACAATCTCTCACTCTCGCTCACAGGATCAGTGCTGCTGTTGATTTTGAAAGGAAAATTTATGAACTCATACAGGGCTTTTCCATTGTGTGTGTGTGTGTGTGTGTGTGTAGTCTCTCCTCTGAGCTAGATGGCCAGAGGCTGCAGGGACTGATCGAATGCAACAAAAGGTGGCTGGAATCACGACGCAAAGACCCAAATGTGTATCCTTTCACAATCTCTCTCTCCCCCTCAGCTTATACACATGTACGTATCACACACAAACCAGTACGGGAACAGAATGCATCATATTTTCACACACACTCTCTTGCACCCTTGTATTCTCCTGAACCTCTGCCCAGGCCTCTCTTCACACGCTACCCAGCTGCCCCGCCCACCAATGGGCTGGTCCAGCTCGGCCTGGACGAGAACAATCAGATCAAGGTCTACCATTACTGAAGAGGCACAACCCACTGATGTCCATGTATGCCCAGTGCAAACAAATCAATGGATAGACAGAATACAAACATGCCTATGGACATAAGAGAACACACGTGAAATTGTCAAGAGACATAAGCACAGAATGTATAACGCTAATAAGATTAAGCACAGTCGTGTGCATCTACAGCAGAACCCACTGTTACTGGCCTTCCTCAGATACAGTGTTTAAAGTGTAGTATTCAACACATCTGTCCCCTTTAATCCCTTCATAACTTTGTATGTGTTGATGCCATGCCATTAAACAACCGTTGTACGAGTTCATATCCACAACAGAAAATAGGAAATAAAGAGAAGACGTCATTGTTGACTTAATATATGCTAGGCTGCCGCCTTTATGTGGAGTATAAAAGAGAAGAGCTCAAGAATAGAAATAAATCAACCCCCCATTTTTTACAAGATGAAAGATTTTTCAGAAGTGAGACCAATATTCTTGGGTCCTGTACTTTCCATCAGCGTGTCACTTTCTCCATGATCCAAAATGGAAAAGTAGGTTTGCTTTCTCGCTTTACCTTAGAAGCTCGTTGGACTGTAAAACAGATGACAACTTCCAACCTGTAATGACAGGAACCTTTGCACAAATATGGAAATGGTTTCCATTCTGTACCAGAAAAACCTCATAAATCCTGATGACAGGATTATCTTGATCTAGATATTATAGTCCCTAATCTTAGTCTGAAGATAAGGATCACCAACAGAGGTTGTGTAAGCCATATGAAGGTTACAGCTTCCTAGGAGTGTTGTGCTTCACAAAACAACGTGTTTACAGATGTGACACTTGGGGACCAGACAGTGCTTAGCCTGTAAATCCTTTTCATGTAGATACGAAATTTTGCATTTATTTTTGTAAAACGAATAAATCTGTGGTGTTTTACATCAGTGTGGCTTGTGATGTTTGATGGTGTGTGTTTCACTTCTGTGCTTACAGTAAGATCAGGAATAGACCTTCTGTTCAGCAATAGCACTTCTACTGCACACCGATTCTGCAGCACATGCCCCACCGTGGATTCTTCTCAGCTCCACCACGAGTGCAGTCAGAAGAAAGCAGAATAATGACTTGCAGCAGAGAAAAAAACTGCCGTTTTTGCACATCACAGAAAAGTGAATAAAGTTTAATCTGATTCTAGACCTGCTGTAATTGTTTGTTATTTTACCGATCTACAGGACATCCTGACACACACCCACTTGCGCTACTGAGAAAACATACAAATGCTTTATTCATTACTCTCAACCATCAGTTATTAAAAACATCACTTTTTTTTTTTTTTTACATCTGTGCAAATTAGATTCCACCATGTTCACTATCACAGAAGGACTAGTAAAGTGTCCTGGTGAACTAGAGCATTCACTCCTCAGTCAAACCCAAGAGGCCCCAAACCAACATGGAAGGGAGCGGATTGACTAACACACGACTCGGGCGACGTAGGAAAAGAAACAACAAGTGCAAAATGCATTGACGTTTGCATGGCAGGTTTGATTTTTCTCCACTTGAAATACTGAAGCACTGAACGTCGTCTTTGCCGGCATTACAGAAGCAGAGTGTCACAGCGACAGAGCTCGATCATTACGATGGTGACGGCAACAAGAAGCTCGAGAAGCTCCAGCAGGTGTGAAGGACAATCTGATTGGCACGTTCAGTGTCCTCACAGCATCACTCTACAGGGAGCCCAACACTGACTAACGTCTGGCTGTTGAGACGAATCTTCAGGGCTGCAAGGCCTCTTATTGGAAGGCTACAGTATTGTCCAATCATTAGCCAGGAGAAGTTAGAAGACGTAGATTTTATCTCTCTGAATGGTGTCCAGGTCATCGTCCATTGTTAGGAGCACCTGTTTGGAGTAAGGACAAATGAACAGGAAATAAGACCTCGTATTCCTCTAAAGAGGGTTAGGAAATAAAACATTGCATCTCCATCATCGGTTTCCCTCTAAAGAGGAGTCACCAACTGCATGAAGGTTCAATCACACCTGGTATTAAAAATACATTTTGGTGATTAGTGTGTTCACCAAATACAGCTGTAAGCAGGGCCACAAAAACCACCTCCAACATGTGTTCTGTGAATGCCTGATTGACTAGATCTAAAACGTTATCACTGTGAGCCTGCTTGAGTAGATCTGCACCACTCTTGGGTAAAGGAGATGCCTGTGGTTCGAACATTATTAGAAGACCATACCATAAACTCTGCAATCTAGGACTGTCCCCCTCACTGTGCTCATGCATCAAAGACTTTCTCACTAACAGACCACAAGTGGTGAGAATAGGGGACCACACATCATCCCAAATCATTTTAAACACTGGTACACCGCAGGGCTGTGTGCTCAGTCCTAACCTCTTCACACTTTTTACTTTTATGATTGCAGCCCCATCCACGCCTTCAACACATTTGTGAAATATGCTGATGATACAGTAGTGATAGACTGCATCTCTAACAACAATGAAACTCAGTACAGAGAGGAGATTCAGCACCTGGCACGGTGGTGCTCAGACAACAACCTAGCTCTGAACACCACCAAAACTAAAGAGATCATCAGAGACTACCGCACAGTTAAAAGAACTGCACATGCCCCTCTACTCATAGATGGAGATGAAGTGGAATGTGTGCACAGCATCAAATACCTCAGACTCCACATCACAGCTGATCTCACCTAAATACCTCACACCTCATATAGAAGGCCCATCAAAGACTTTTCTTTCTGAGGAAACTAAAGCTGTCTGAACTCCGCTCACAACTACTTGTGAATTTTTACACAAGCACAATTGAGAGTGTACTTTGTCTCTGCATGACTGTATGGTATTCCAGCTGTACAGTATAAGACAGAAAGGACCTGACCCAGGTGGTCAGAACAGCGCAGAGGATCATAGGGAGTCCACTCACAGATCTAGACTCTGTGTATGCTGGCCGCCTTCATAACAAAGCCAGCAACATTATTAAAGATCCCACCCAGCCAGGACACCATCAATTTGTTCCTCATTTCTCATTTGCAACTTTGCTCCACAAAACCTGTATTGCTGCTATTAATATTTTATTTATAATACTTTAATATTATATACATAATATAAATACAGTATATGTTATACTATGCCATATAATCATAACAGTCATATCATCACACCATAACTGCCTCACTTATACCATGTCGCTGCTATAAAATCAGAATTAGTATTTGTCTCGACCGACTCGTGGAATGTTTTATGTATATATGTTGTCTTGCACTGTTTTTATTCTTTTTATGTGACTAAGAGGTACCACTCAGAATTTCGTTGTATCATGTACAATGAAAATAAATCTCTCTACTACTACTACTACTACTACCAAATGGGCTTTATTACAGAATTTCATTACTGCAGTGTCTGGGCTTTTTTTTTGTTCGTTTATTTGTCCATTTTTGTTTGTTTTAGAATACTTTTAATATTTTGTTTTTATTAGGGGTGGGCATAGATTAATTTTTCTAATTTGGATTAATCTCACTGAAATCCTGAAATTAATCTAGATTAAAATGGCTCATTCAGAATATGCGTGCTACCCAAGTAATGACTAAAAGTCAGTCTTTGAGATACGGTTTCTTAATACAGAGGGCGCATTAGACCAGGGGCTCATCTTCTGTTTCCAAAATGCATCAATGACTGCCTGAGAAAACTGTTCTACTTTGATACTTGAAGAAAACAAAACATGCTCAAAAAATGTACTCGTGTTCAACGGTTTATTCAGTTAAACATGAAAATAGTACTGTAAGCCTACATACTTTAAATTATGCAGAAGCGCCCCCTAGTGGGCCCGCCGGCGGGCCCAGCTCCTTTACGGCGATATAAAACATATTAAACATTAATGAATCTCCGAACAAAAGCGCTCAAATCAAAATTTCCTATCCCATCTACATGCCTACCGAGTTTCAGCCGTCTACGTGCAGCCGATCGCGAGATATCCGGCTTTGAAGTTGACCACAAAAGTGCACCCCGCGAGGGGGTCTCCCGACATATCCGTTTACAAAACATATTTATGTTGTGAAATGTCTTAATGTTTTGTCACCTAAAAATCGTTTACTAATAAGGCTTTAATTTAAGACCTTAACAGCGTAGATCCGTTGTGGTTAAGTACCTTAAAAAGCTTGCTCACCTCACTGCAAAATTTTCCAAAATCCGCTTCCTGAATGAGACACTCCGACAAATCTGCCCCCTAAGCGTCACAGAAGCATTCTTAACGCTGATTTGACCCCTCATTACAAAGCTGCAGCGGTTCTGCTTTGATTTGAGTGGTTTTTATTGGTCTAAAGTGGGGTAGTGACTTTGAATGACAGGTTTTACAACCTCTCCCACGGCGAGGTGCGAAGGGGAGGGGGGGAGGGTGAACCAATAAGCCCACAGAGACAAGCTGGCGCCTCAGAAGTGATTGAAAGCTGTTCTAACCAATAGTGTACATCCTTCCGAAGCTAACCAGCCCTCATATGACATGATTGGTCAAGTATATTTTTAAATTGAGCCCTCGGAAACTGGCGCTTCATTTCCAATTTCGGCCGCTAGCATAGCAACATAAGCTAACCCTTTGCTAACCTAAGCTAAGCTCCCCAGAACACACTGTTCGGCGAAACTGAAGCAGCCATGGATTATTTTGTTCGTTTTTATGCGGATTGTGGATACTTTTGAACATAAACGGATTACTTTGTGTGGAATATATGAGCAATTTTCGGAATTTTCGCCAACCCGGAAGTGAGACGGTACACCGGCTACGACGCGATTCTACGTACTGTGAGTAACAATGGATAATTTTTCATAAGCGATATTGTACAAAATATATATTCTAATACTAAACATTAACTAAGCGTTAGATTATAAACAGTTTTAGAGCGTTTGAGTGCTGCAGCACTCTGTATCGTGTCGGATGCTACCGGAGTTGGCTACGGTAACCTAGCTTATGCTGTCGGACTATATTGGACATAAATATGATATCATAACGTTCATATTTGGACATGAAATTTAGTCATTGGAATTTTCTGGTCTTGCTGTAATATGTGCAGCATTGTTGTTTGTCGTAGCTCCTCGGTTTCGTGTAAGGAATTTGTTGGCATGTTAGCTTAGTTGGCTAATGGTGTGTGTCGGGTGTGGCATATTTAGACATGGGTGTGGTGCACTTGACATACCTTGGATAAAGCTGAATAACTTTTCAATGCTTGCATGGATTTGCTCCATTTTTTCTGTGTTGTTAGAAAAGACCCTAGCGAAATTTATTGTAATTTCTGATACCACATTTGAATAACTATGTGAATATACATTCCAGTCATGTTCAAGTTCAAGTCAGCATTTGTGACATTCCTGGCATATTAGCATCTGCAATAGAGGCTCTAAAATAAACCAAATTATGTGAATATGATATTGAAGTGTATTAATATGTTCCCCCAACTGCCTACGTCAGTTTGAGCCATGAATGATAATTTTCCTATATGTACAACTTGAGATATCTAGTTTTAATGTGAACTATGTCAAAAATGTTAAAAATGGCCACCAGGCGTGCGAATCTGCAGTATAAGGTTAGGAAGGCATATTCAGTCAAACATGAATTTGTAAGCCTACATACAGTACATTAAAAGGGGTTGATAACATGTTTATTCAGCTAAACATGGGATTTGAAATGTAAGCCAACATTTAGTACATTTAACCTGTTTTCGGCGACGGCGACTCTTCCCCTGGGCTGCATCGATGCTTGACCCAGCGTCAGCAGCATTAGCAAACGGGTGCTTTGTGTTTAAATGGTACTTCAGACTGGTAGAACTCCTACAATGAACTAATTCCGCGTTGCATAAGGTGCAAACAACTTTAGTCTTGTCAATGTCTCCATTAGGAAGCTTCTTAAAAATGAATTTTCCATGAAGCAAACCTGGCGGCTTCGTGGCTGCATCCATGTAAACACACGTACGATTCGTTTTGTGTGGTAATTCACAGGTTTGAAAACTCGTTCTCGCTCCCTACTGTGCAATTTGGTTAGGAATAACTCGAGCTAAACTATCAAGGTGAAAGTCATCAGTTTGCTTACCTATTTTGACCCAGCTCCCAACCCAACTTTAAAAATAGATTAATGGTGATATTTTTTTATATCGCCCGATAAGAGTATCACATTATCGAACGCCGTTAACGGCCGATAACGGCCCACCACTAATATATATATATATATATATATATATATATATATATATATATAATATTATATGGCAGTGGGGAACCGTCAGGGCCCTCTACGCCCTCTAAGAGGGCTTAGAAATTCTCTTAAATTATAAATATATATAATATAATTTATCCAATTTTATTTTTTCTACTTACAGTTTGACAGTCGACATCTAAACAATTACAAAAATATAAGCAAATAAATTATTCAACCGTGTCTATTCAATCTGTGTTGGAAGGTGAGGGGTTAAGTGGAAGCCTGTGAGCCTGTCTCCCCCTTGGCCTAGGTGCACGCACCACTTCCTCGTTTGGTGTAAGGATGTTACCATATTTCCGGTTGGTATGCGGAAGTGCCGATGTTATGGCCGAGTCTATGGCTGTGTTCGAAATAGTCTACTACATACTACTGGCATACTGATCGAGCCCCAAATCAGTATGTCGTATGCAGTATGTGACCAAAATGAAAATTTCCAGTACGCGAAACATACCCGGATGACTTACTACTTCCGCAAAATATTCCAGTACGCGAACAGAGCTATCTTCGTGGTGTACTGCATCCCATCATGCAACGCTACGTTCACGTGACCCCGTAGTGTGCTTTGCTTTTGTCGCATACTGGAAACTGTACTGCATACTACTACGAGGACCAGTATGCAGTATCCAGTATATACCGAGTCCAGTATGCAGTATCCAGTATGTAGTAATCTATTTCGAACACAGCCAACGAAATTCGCAAGGTGCCTCTTGGAGTTACCGAAGATTACCGTCAACGATGTGCGTCGTATTGTCAGAGCATCAAGTACAACGCCACAGAGTAAACTTGAAAAGGGTTTCAAGTTCTACGTTTCATCCTACCTCTGCAATTTTGAAGGTAAGTCGCTGACGCTAGTTAGCTAGCTAGCCTGAGGTGGCAGTCTAATGAAGTGATGTTGTTTTTAGTAACGAACCAACCTGTCCTAGTACTAGAAATGCCTTTTTAAAACATGTTTGTATTTCTGATGGAAGTATCAGGCAAAAGTAAAGCTAACGAGATAACAGTGAGGGCTCACTGCTACAGATCTATGAAGAAAACAGATATGCCACACCAGCTGAGAGTAGGACTGGTTAAAATGACACGAGTTCTGTTCAGTGTCACGTTCAAAGTTCTGTTGAACAAGTTCAAAAGTTAGTTCAACACAAGTTCAATCTTTTATCCTTGCTCTTACTTCACGTAAGCTGTGATAACCATAGGCATTGGTTTTCAAAGCTTACAATGGTAGCCAAATGCAGAGTAGCTGTGTGGGAATCATTAGCAGTCTATTTTGCCTATAGTAAACAAATGGGAGTTTATTTTACAGTTCGAGCTATTGTTATCTACCTCTATGACTCAAAAGCAGAATATAGTCCACCTCAGCTATTTTTCAAACTGCATTTTCTAAAATCTGTCAATCTGTCTTTCAAATCTTTCATTTTAACTTCTTTATTAACATGTGGCTTCAACACTTACACCTATTAACATATTCTGATAACACTCTTCAAGAAGCAGTTGAAGTAAAACCTGCACTGTTCTGTTGTTGGTGGTGGAAACAACAAAATAATATAAATATTAGGGATGCACCGAAATGAAAATTCTTAGCCGAAACCGAAAACCGAAAATGAGAAAACCAAGGCCGAAAACCGAAACACCGAAATACATTATGCCAATTATTAGTAACATTGGATTTATGGCTAACCTCACAAAAATCAAAGCATTGCAATTCAAAGAATAAATCAACTACAAAATTTGATTTGAAAATATGTATTTAGCACTGACATTACAGTAATGCATATTATAAAATAAAATTAGTGGTGGGCCGTTAACGGCGATAACGCTGACAATGGCCGACCACTAATTAAATTTAACTCGCTTCCAGACCGTTTTTATCTGAGAGGATAAATATATGTATTTTATACAAGTTAAATTTAATTATAACTGATTGACCTGAAAGATAAATATAAATTCTCTCATAAAAACGTGACGTGAGTTGCAACAACATTAAACAGCTCAGGTAAACACGCTTCTGAGAAATGTCATCTGCTCGGCAAAACATAACGGGGCTCAATGTTCTCTATTAGCCTACGAAATCCCACATCCTCTACGACAGAGAACGGCTGATCGTCTAAGGCAACGAGTTCCATAATTTTTGGTGTAATGTCCTTTGCCTTGGCGCCATCACTGGAAAACTTTTTTGCTAGCTTTATCCAAATAAACACGTGCAGGCGATTTTTGCTTGCGTCATCACAACACATTGTTTCGGCCGTGTTGTTTCGGTGATGAAAGTATTTTGGCCGAAAACCGAAAATGCAAATTTAAGCCATTTCGGCCTAAAATTTTCGGTGGCCGAATTTTTGGTGCATCCCTAATAAATATAAGTAGGCCTGTTTCACTCCTATGTGTAAGCATTTCATCTGGAGTGAAAATGAAGTTTAAATCTAAAATATATTTAGTTTATAGTTGCTCTGTGAACTAGTAGATTGAACCATGCACAACACTGTAGAATAGAAAGACAGTATAGCCAAACGTTACATGAGACAATAGACAAGTGACATTCACCACTAACAACATGATGGGACAGATATTGCGCCTATTGACATTGCTGAAGTCTTCTTTTCAAGATATTAAATTTTGCCTCTTGTGTATTTCAGATGACATTACGTGATTCAATGCCAGTTGTGCTCATTAGCTGCAACTGCTCTTGTGCTGCTGGTTGCGGAATCTGCAACCACTTGGTTGCATTGCTTTTCCAGACAGCTCATTATTCTGAATCTGGCATGTCTGTCGTCCCTCCTGTCCTTTCATGCACACAGACAGAACAGAAGTGGCATAAACCACGAACAATGGTTTGTCTTATTTCATTATTTAATATTAGTTAATGTATCACAGTCACTTTACTAACACAATCTTTTAAATTAATAGGGGGTGAAGCCTGGACCCGTGGATGCCATGGTTGTCCTAAAGCCAAAACCCAAAAACCAGGTGCTACTACAGCCAGTGGAGTTAGGTTTGCAGTACCAAATTGAATAGGCAGATTACAGTGTGTGGTAAAAAAAAATGCTTTTGATCATCTGATAAGACCCTGTTCTCTTCAAAATTTAATTTAGCCTCGTTGTACTTCAGATGACATGTGAAGAAAACTGCTCCAAACAGAACTTGCTGCTGAGAATTAAGTCTTCGATTTGTTTTCGGAGCCTTGATATCTCCTCGCGTAGCTCTTCATTTTCACTGAGGGAGAGATCAAGCACAGCAGGCTCATTACTGACGCAGTAGTCATGTTCATGACACGGTAAGGGGTCATCATCATCATGGTCAGTCTGCATCTCTGTTAGATCAGTGTTGGGTGGACGCTCTGTTCTTTCCCATACTCCAGGTCGTGGAGTTGGAATAGTATAGTTATTCCATTGAAATAGCACAGGAAAAGCTCCAGGTCGCAGTCGTCGTCGTCGTCCAGCAGGAGTGGGAGGTTCGAGTAGATCAGCAGTGATAAAATGTCGCGAACACACTCAGGGAAGTACTCGTGACGATAAAATGATCTCTCCTGATCTTAACCACCCATTGTTTCTGCAGTTCTGAGTCCTTTGGAAAGGTGTGGAAGCTCAGGTAGGAATTACACCTGTCGATGCTGTGCAGAATGGCACACAGCAGTGGTGGTTGCACCAGCTGTCTGTACATTGTTGAAACGTTTCTTTTTTTTTGTTTACCTGTCATGTTTAGGACACGTAAATGGACAGGAGATGAAGGAAACTTCCAAGTAAATAACACGGTAAATATGTTCGTTACAAGACTGGTGAGGTGAATAGCTAGCACAGTGTACGCTTTCAATGGCTACCGGATGTCAACAACCATCCTAACCTTTTAGCGGAAATTACGTCACTTAACAGCGTGCACATAGGCCATTCAGCAATACCAGTTTCAAATGACAGTAAAATTGACCAATCATATCTTCCCTCTTAGTGGGCGGGCTTAACTGTATGATAATTTCCGCCCGCTGTGGCGACGCTAGCTGTCGTTAGCGTACCACCGCTAGCTAGTTTCGATTCATTCCTTTGATGTCCTCACTGTGCTGTGCTGCAATTTTGCATTTTTCACAGATGCTGGCAAACCTGATGACCTTGTGGACGATGTAGCCAGCAAGATGGAAGAGAATGCATTTCTCGCTCTTTGTGAGATCAGGTGCAGCTCTGTTGACCGCCATTAGCTGTTCCACTCTGACTGATGGTATGACATTTTGCTCCACCGTGTCCAAGAAGTCTGCCAAAAAGCTACTGTTGTCTTCCAGGTAGCTCCCAGACCTGATGGCTGTGAGGAACTGTCCCACAGATATGATTCTCAGTGCATGATGGAATTCCACTGGAGTTGGGACACCTGGCACAGTAGCCAAAAACCTAGGCGTCATACTCGACTCCGACCTATCATTTGATAAATACATAGATAATACTACTAGGATAGCATTTCTACATCTCCGCAACATTGCCAAATTAAGAAATGCATTATCACAGGATGATGCCGAAAAATTGGTGCACGCCTTTGTTAGCTCTAGATTAGACTACTGCAATTCACTACTGTCAGGATGTTCAAATAGGAATCTAAATAAACTTCAAATAGTTCAAAATGCCGCAGCCAGAGTTCTGACCAGAACTAGAAAATTTCAGCATATTAGACCAGTCCTATCAGCCCTGCATTGGCTCCCAGTTAAATTTCGTATTGATTTTAAAATTCTATTATTAACATATAAAGCACTACACGGGCTTGCTCCTGAATACCTCCAGGAACATATTTCCTACTATGAACCCCCACGTCAACTAAGATCACAGGGTGCTGGTCTTTTATTAGTTCCACAAATTAATAAGGTAACAGCAGGGGGAAGAGCCTTTTCTTATAAGGCCCCCCAGCTTTGGAACAACCTTCCAAAATGCGTACGGGGGACTGACACAGTCACAATCTTTTAAGTCTAGGTTGAAAACCCACCTATTTGGTTTAGTGTTTGATAGGGCTGCACGATTAATCGTATTTTTATCGTTATCGCGATGTGAAGTTTCACGATAAACACATCGAAAGAGCCACGATAACTCCTTGAATAACAGCAAACTCAAATTGCGTTATCCTCGTCCAGCAATAGAGGGAGCTATTCGCGCTGCAGACTATGATCACGTGACGTAAGTAGGCAAGAGGCAGAGTGAGGCAGAGTTGCCAGGTTCGCGGTTTTCACGCCAAATTGGGCTTATTTGAAAATCCAGCCGCGGGTAAAAATTCTGGGGCCGCGGGGTGCGGTTTTTTGGGCTACTTTTGAGTTGGGCTACTGCGGAAGTTACAAGTCAACACTAAGAATCGATCGCGATATAATACTCAATTTGTCTCCAGTTCACACTCGCAACACCCCCCCCCCCCCCCCCCCCCCCCCCCCCCCCGCCGACAACTTACACTCGCAGATTTTGTGCGGAAAACTTTTGTAGGACCTGGCAACCCTGGAGTGGGGTGAACACGCTCATCAGACACGCGATTTGGTTTAAGCCTGGTTTACACTTGATGCGGCGCGAGGGTCCGGGAGGCGAAAAAAACATAATCGCGGTGGCTTCGCCCGTGTGCAATTGCCTCGCGCGCTGTCGATTCACGAGGTCGTGCACCTCTCGAATTTTGTAAGTTCGCACGCGCCGCGTCTCGGCGCAATGAGAACAGTCATGTTTGCAGGGTTCATACACCTATACAAGGTGGAATTCAAGCACTTGTACGTCACTTTCAAGGTCCATTTCAATAATTCCCAGCACGTTATTGAATTAAATATTTATACATATACTCTAAATGATTCGAAATAATTCGCTTTTTTATCACATTATTTAATGGATATTTATTTTCAAAACGCCCAATCTTAACGTCTTCACGTTCTCTCATGTTTCGTCCTGGAATTACAAGAGGCTCGTATTTGTTAACGTAATACAAGAGAATTGTTCAGTCAGACAGATATTTGTTGTGAAACGAAGTAGTTACAATTTCAAGCCTTTTCAAATACTTTAGCCTAAATTCCAGCACTTTTCAAACCTGAAACACAAAGCAACATTAAAATTGGTCAGGTAAAAGTTCATTCCCCTGTATTTGAGGGGTGTTTTTTTATACTACTAGGCCTACATATCGTTTCAGACAACACTGCAAAGAATGTGACACGGCAAGATTAAACGCTTCCGCCGTTCGCGGAGGTTAACGAGGTGTGCGGAGTCGCTCACTCGTGAAAGTATAAACCTAGATTGAATCTATTGTTGAATAAACCTGCAACAATAATATTTGGAATTATTCTGGATTCATTACACAGTAAAAAACAGTAAAAAACAAAACAAATTAACGTGCTGCTGTTCAGAGAGACACTACATTTCTGTATTTTAATCTTAATTTATCGTGGTTCACATCGATATCGGGATATCCAACAACGTTATCGCACATCGCAATTCTAGTCCATATCGTGCACCCCTAGTGTTTGATAATTAACATCCCCCCCCCCCCCCCTTAGATAAAGGTACAGATCCAGGGGTTCATAGACGAAGGGTTTTATGGTTGACTGGGGTGCTGGTGCTGTCGTCCCGTCACTGCTCGTGGTCACTCAAGTTCGTTGACCGTGCAGTGGATGGATGCCATTGTCTTAGAATGCCCCCAAGCCTATGTTACCTTCTGGTTCTGCCTTTTTAGCTAGGCTGTAATAGTTTAACTTAATGCCGGAGTTGCTGCCACACTCCAGAAATGTGTTTAATTTCATCTGTCCTGTATATGTCCTCATACAGAGCTAATTTTCCCTGTTTTATTTTCTCCACATGGCTGCCCGCCTGAAAGGAAGTTCAATTTGAGCGCATAAACACAGAGACAGAACTGCGATTTGAGGATTATTGTGACCTTATAGCGAGCAAATTTAGGCTAATGTGAGAGCACATTGCTGTTTAATGCTTTGATTGTTTTATAATTGTTATATATTACGTTCATTTATATATTTTGAGGGACAAGAAGGGGTGAGAAATTCAGATCAGATTAAATTTCATTATTCACTAAATTTCATGTTCACTAACATTAACATATCTTTAAATCATGGTGATTTCTGTAATCCCATGGTATTGGGGACCTAAGTAATCTAAATGACTAATGTACATTTTCTGACTTTCAGATACGACAGAAGGAAATTGTTTGACTTCATTGTGCAGAAATCTGCTTTAAAAGGGTACATTAAAACACATTACATTTACATCCAGACAGTATATGACATATTAAAATACATTGATAAATTATATATAGCTTGTCTTTTTAATACACACTTATTTACAGCAATGACTTCATCAATAAATCTCTAATAATCTCAAATATGAATATCATGTCAAGCAGTTTTTCTGTGTCCTTTCCTCCATGTTGTTAGTGTAGTGTCCACCGTGGTTTGCTGTGCTGCATGCGCCAATGGATCCGAGAAAGGAGCAAAAATGTATGGTTTCTCCACTGATACTGAGAGGAGAAAAAAATGGTTGGCTCAACTCAGCAGGAGCAATCTTACCCTCACTAAAGATTACAATAGCAAAAAAAAAAAAATATGTGAGGTAATCATCAAACACTGCATTTGCACTTTTCACAATAAACACACTATTGGAAAGCTTATTGCATGATTTATTAAAATACAGAACAGTGAACAAAAAAAATCAAAGACTCCAGACAGACTCGGGTGCAGGTTGAGGGTGCTATCTGGTTGCAGGCTCCATTGAATCCCCTATGGTTCTTTGGCTTAAAGAGAGAGAGGAGAAAAAGACAGGAGAAAATGATTATTATGAGTATTGATGTGATATGAATTTGAACTTGTTGCACACCCTTGGTTGTTTTTTATATATGTAATGAGTGTATACGTATCCAGTAAGTGTTCTCTAATACTGTGTATTCACCCACTATGGGATATGTATATGGGTAGACAAAACTGAGTTGTCATGTGTGAGGAGTAAACTCACATCACTCTGCAGGCACATTTTGAGGCAGAGCAGTTCATCAGAACCAAACGGGGCAAGACTAGGCTGAGAGCAGATGCTGTTCCCACCATTTTTTTGCATCGCCCCGCACTCAGAAAGAGGAAGCCCCCTGCACTACGATGCACCACTGGACCTGTAAAGACAGGGCCCACAGATGCTGATCACAGCTATAGTGTTAGAGGTGACACAGGTATAATAAGTATGAACTCCTAATAATTATATTATTTCTTTAAGTGATAGAATATTTAATACGTAATCAGACTAAATAGTATATATCTTTTATATCCAGCAGTTTCAAAAACTGAGGAAATAAGGGATGAGGATACAGAGCGAAGGGAAAGTGAGATTGAACAAAGAGAGAACATGGCTAGTGAGGAGAGACAGGGAGAGCTAATACAACCCAGTGAGCCAGCAGCCAGTCAGCATAACCATCAGCCAGAAGCCAGCCAACCAGAGTTATTGAAAAAATTAAAGAGACAAGAAAGAATCATCAGGAAAACAAAGGCAGCACTACAAAAAATAAGGAAGGAAAATGCCACTCTCAAGAAGACACTGAAAGTTAGGGACACAAGATTTAAGAAAACGTTTTCAAAAGATCAAATGAAAGCATTAGGCAGACTAACCACAAAAGGGATGAAATGGAGCAATGAGACAATTAAGAAGGCGTTGAAAATTGGCTTTACTGCTGGTGGGACAGGTTACAAGACCCTGCAGGAACTGCAAATTTCCCTGCAAGGAATAAGAACCCTACAGAGAAGGATGCAATGCGTTAGATTTGAGCCTGGAGTGCTGACAGAGGTGTTTGATTTCCTTAAACTGAAGGTAGATGGGTTGACAGAGATTGAACGGGAATGTGTGTTGACCTTGGATGAAATGGCAATCACACCAAGTGTGGAGTTGCATATGCTTACCGGCAAACTCTATGGTGATGTGACTTTGCCAGGTCACACAGGAGTAGCAACACATGCTTGTGTCTTTATGCTGGCTGGAAGCACAACACGGTGGAAGCAAGTAGTGGCATATACTTTCACTGGCAATACTACCAACGGAGCACAGTACAGGCCAATAATTATTGAATTAATACAAAGGGCAGCATCCATAGGGCTACATGTGCTCAACGTCACCACTGACATGGGTAGCCCTAAGCAGGCTATGTGGAGATCCTTTGGGGTCAACCTCAATAAAACATCTGTGCCACATCCATAAACACCAGACAGACAACTTTATTTCATGCCTGATGTCCCACATATGGTAAAGAGCTTAAAAAGTGCCCTTGTCCGTGGACATGTGTTCAACATTCCTGAGGACATTGTAAACAAAGAGAACCTCCTCTCTAATGAGGTTTCAGTGGTCCTATTAAAGACCTAGTGGCCTTTCAGGAAGGGATGGCATTAAAAAATAGCTCCCCATCCGTCAGCTGCAGCCATCGAGCAAAGTCACTTTGACAAGATGAAGGTTGGTCCTGCTCTAAATGTATTCAGTAAGGCAACAAGTGCTGGGCTGAAATACATGGTGCAGCAAGAAAAACGCCCTCTGTCCTACACAACTACAGCGTGGCTACTGGAGCAAGTTGATGATTGGTTCGATCTAATGTCATCTCGTCATCCATTTACGTCCCTGAGCAGACTGAAGATGGAGGAGTAGCAAAAGGCCATCACCTTCCTTCAGGACATTGTCCATCTGTTCCGTGGGATGAAGATTGGTCAGAAGGGACACTGGAAGCCTGTTCAGACTGGGGTGATAATGGCAACAAAGGGCAGTCATGGCCTGGCGGTTAGGGAACTGGTCTTGTGACCGGAGGGTCGTGGGTTCGATTCCCAGACCTGAGGCCATGACTGAGGTGCCCTTGAGCAAGGCACCTAACCTCAACTGCTCCCCGGGCACCGGGCTAGGGCTGCCCACCGCTCTGGGCACGTGTGATCCACAGCCCCCTAGTAATCACTAGTGTGTGTGTGTGTGTGTGTGTGTGTGTGTGTGTGTGTGTGTGTGTGTGTGTGTTCTGACTGCACAGATGGGTTAAAAGCGGAGGACAAATTTCAATTGGGGTGTAAAAATCACAATTGGCAAAATATGGCACATTTCATTTCAACAACATCAATTTTAGCCATACAAGAGGAGTTGCTGACTAGAGGACACAGGTTTGTGTTAACATTAAGATTCACACAAGACTGCCTTGAAAATACCTTCAGCTGTGTGAGGTCTAAAAATCCTGTCCCAACTCCAGTGGAATTCCATCATGCACTGAGGATCATATCTGTGGGACAGTTCCTCACAGCCATCAGGTCTGGCAGCTACCTGGAAGACAACAGTAGCTTTTTGGCAGACTTCTTGGACACGGTGGAGCAAAATGTCATACAATCAGTCAGAGTGGAACAGCTAATGGCGGTCAACACAGCTGCACCTGACCTCACAAAGAGCGAGAAATGCATTCTCTTCCATCTTGCTGGCTACATCGTCCACAAGGTCATCAGGTTTGCCAGCATCTGTGAAAAATGCAAAATTGCAGCACAGCACAGTGATGACAGTCCTGCTGGAGAAAACAGCATCTTATTGAACTTAAAAAGAGTTCAAGGCAGGTGCTCTTTGTCATCCTTCCCAAGACGCATATGATTTCATTCAGCAAATTGAGGAACTATTTAGGACCAAGACTGGTTCCTCCCTCATGGAACTCCCCAATGCAGTGAGTGTCTTGGAGAAACAAGCTCAGGCACTTTGCAGTAAGCTTCCAGCTTGCTGTGGAGTACAAGACAAAATCATGAAAAGATTCATACGGCTAAGGTTGAGAATTGAGGCAGCAACAATACCAAATGACAGAAAGAAGAAACAGTTAAAAGATGGTCATTTTGGAAGCAAGAGCCAATCCAGAAAGTTGAAAAACAACTCCAGTAGCCAAGCTTCAAAATCCGGTAACCCCTAAACAGCTCCAAATGTGCCATCAAGCCCATTAGTCACTCCAACAGCAACATTTGGACTAATCATTGCTCCTACAAGTGCTCCAGCCCCCCAGCCAACATCACTACTCCTACACTCCTACAGCCAACATACGGCAGTGTAATAAACATGGATTTCTTATTGCTATTTGAAACTTACCTTGTTGTGTTTTCAATCTCATTGTGCTGCCCTCACTCTGAGTTATCTAATTTCACCAGCTAGACAGCGAGTTAACGACGCTTCAAATAATCAAGCTTTGTTTCTTTGTGTTGATTTATTTGTAGAATGGCCTCTAACCATTGCCCTCTTTAGGCCGTCGTAAAACTAAGAAATAAAATGTACAAGCATAGCATTAGCTAACATCGCAAACTGTCGTGTTACATGTTAACTATACACCACACAATAACAAATCCAGATCAACTCAAATGCACATATTTTTTTACACAAACAAAAATAAAATCACAATTTTGTCATATTATGATACTTACGGACAAATCTCGTCCAAGGCTACAATGTGTGGAGTTCAACATTAATTCGACACACGAACGGCTCGACATTGCGTACGGTCATCTTGAATGATTTCTTTTTTACAAAGTTAATGAAACAGTAATGCCACTCATCCACAAGAGGGAGCTCTGAAATAGCGTACAAAAAACTGCTGCTCAACACAACTTACAAGAGGCAAAACACTCATCATGGTCAGCACCCAATTATCCCACAGCAGGCCACTAATATACACTAACAAGATAAATTAAATACAACATAAATAATACAATAATAGAATACAAGTCTAGTACGGTTACATATGATTACATATATCATACTGTACTATAACATTTTAGTATGTTGTATTACTCTTTAGTCTTGTAAGATTCATTGATCAAAACTGCCACCCTAGTTTCAACTTACCTTGTGTTTTCAATCTCTCTTGATGACCTTCCCTCTCCCTTTGCCATCAGTCTGCTGAGCATAATACAGATAATAGTCAACAGAGTAACAATACCTACAAACACTTGATCTATAAATTACACTGTTGTGTACTATTTAGAAGTCTTAAATATGCATTCTAATCAATATCAGCAGTGATGCATCACAAGAATGGCTCTCCTCCTTATCGTGCGTTAGCTTAACGTTAGCTGGTACTCCAAAATGGATATCCTCATTTCACCTCCTCGACCCAACACACTCTACAATCACACTCAAATGTTGTATTTAACCAATACTTAGCTACCCCGCAAAAACATCGCGTTTAGGTGAAACGGCATTAAGAGAGGAATTTACAATTAATAGGCTGTCGGTCGTTAATGTGAAATCTCGCTAACCGTATTCGCGTTGCCTTAGCATAGATTTAGTTCCCTAAATCTGCTTATTAAGAGGTGGATAATTCACTAAAATGTTTAAATGCACTTGTTAATTTGATTCTGATGTCCTTATAATACACAATCTGATTTTTTTACGCGTACTAACTTGTAAAAGTGTATCACAGATGGTCCACTGCTCCAGTTTGACTGCGCTGCTCGTATTTGCTGCTAACTTCCGGGAATTATTGACAGGCTCCACGATCCGCCATTGCAGTAAAAAAACTGCTCCGTTGGAGTGAACGGAGTTGACGCGACTCTCTCTCTCTATAGGGCTCTGGTTTCGATTAATTCCTTTGATGTCCTCGTGCGCGTTGTTTACATATTCCGCTTCCGAGGAACACGGAGCTGTGAACCTTATTTTGTTGGAACCTTATTTTTCTTAAGAAGTTATCTAGTACATATATTACTGTTTATTGCGTGTCTAAAGCTGTACTGTCGTCTCAGTTTTTTTTCTTTATTGTAGTTAATTAGGAGAGGAAACACTTTTTTTTCGGGGGGATGGGAGTGCGCCCAGGTTTAATGGTCACGGTTCGCTACTGATATACGGTCTCTGGTATGAACCCTTTGGGTACAAGCCAGGCTGCATCAGGTTATTGTAGCAGCCTGGCTGATTTGGTGTTTTAGTTAAAAAAATAGGAAATTGTCATATCACGTGCTACTCAACTTTGGAATGTTTGGTTGGGAAGGTGGAATGTTTGGATTCAGTTTCGATGCTGAAAAGCTGAGAAATTGTCGCATGACATTTGGCTCTGAGAATTATCAACCCTACAATCTGAGAATACTATCAACTACAATCTTTACAAATCTTACAAATCTTCCCAGATCTTTCTATTTTTTCTAGATCTTTCTATCTTTCTATTCTTTCAAATTTTTCATCCAGGAGATTTTTTTTACCCTAGGAGAAGTGACCAGCCAAGGCCGGGGCAGGAACCGAAGATCTTCACAGACACACCAGGTGAGAAAAATATATTTTCATATACTGTACATAATTTTATACTTCTATGTAAGACAGTATATTTAGTTCTTATGAGTATGGATTTCCATAGGCTTATTCACAATTATTAAAAATTAAATATACACATTTATGTAGTAGGTTTCTAAGGTTCAGAAAAATAACATGTATATTTATTCTGCTGATGACTGTCAAGCTCTTTATTTCATGTGTACAGGATAATATAATTAATGGAGCATGGGTTATTTCTTTGATTTCTTTGACTCAGTACAATTTTTATGAATTCCACCATGTTAACATTGTCCATGTGGCCATGGAAAAAGCAAATAAAAATAAACATTTTTAAAAAGAAACAGATTTCTAACATCACAAATTCTTAAGCTTTCTCCCCACATTCTGATGACATCACATGGCACCATAGCCCTTCTTATAATCACTTGTTCATTGGGAAACACTTCCAAGGCATTTGAGCCTCACTGTGAGGCGTGCTGGGTTTCACTTTACCTGCTGTGGGATTTTCAGGTGTGCCCTACAACCCCCAAGAGACAGTAACCCACAGAGAATATGGCAATATCTGTCTACTTCTGTTATTCGTATATTACATAATCTTTTTCTTAATGTTCAGTCAACATGACAGCAGATGCCCTTCGGAGACCAGTTGGAGACCAGTTGATCCTGGAAGAGGATGAGAATTATCTCCCATCTGAACAAGGTACATTAGCTGTCGCATACTACCTGTTACAGTTTAGGACCCCGGATAAAACTTTAATATATGTTACTGAAATGGTATACTTTAATATCCACCATTGATAAAGTCTACAAGCTACAACAGTCCCATCATTTAATAACTAAATTATAATGTTGACATAATAACTTAATAATATATAATAATAATAATAATAATATATATAATAATAATATTAACAACACATGTCCAGTTGGGACTCTTGTATGTTCGTCCAAGCTATAGCTACACTTTATAACATAGAATCATTCTCCATGCATTATGGACTTAAATATTTGAATTTGTGGGATTTTTCTTGATTTGAAAATATCATACTGATTGTGGGTATATTCATCTTATCCGTATTTCTCCTCAGAGGTCCATGAGTATGCCAGAGAAATTGGCATTGACCCTGATGGGGAGCCAGAGCTGCTGTGGCTGGCCAGAGAGGGGATTGTAGCCCCACTACCTCCTGAATGGAAACCCTGGTAGGACAAGCTCATTCTCATACAGTCACCCAGTTTTCTTATCCTTACACACAGAGCAGTGAGCGTTGGTGTGAGCGTTGGTTCCTTTTAGAAAAAATCCAAGCATACTCTAATGTGCCCTTAATTGAGGAATGGCTTCCATTCCAAGAACTCTACGTCTCATTCATGCTGGCTCGTTCATTCAGGTTCTTGATTACCTGACGTACCAAGGCCCTTTGTCCCCTGTAACTCAGTTATAATTTTAAGTACCATTTATAGAAGTAGGATGCATCAGGACTTTATTGTGAGTGTCATAATGTCACACAGACTCTCTGGAAGCTTGCAAGAAGTGGGCATTAAATCACTTATGACCTAGGTGATTAAATGAGCAAATTAGACAGCCCAACTTTTTTTTAAATACCATGGAACTGCAAGTCTGGAGAAGACTGAATATTTTGACTGGGAAATAAGACTGGGCAAGAGAAAATATAACAGGCAGAAGAGGATTTTTGAAGTTGGAGAGTATGATGTGACATGAAAGATCAGACACAATTTAACATATGAAATCATTTTTGGATTCTGTATTCAAATGGTTTGGGGGAAAGTATGTTATAACCTTATTGTCAGGTGTAACTGGTGTCTTTATATGAGTCAGTACCTTCATAGATAAAACACACAAAGACAAGATCCAGGGGATATTTAATGTTAGTTGTCCCCGAAACTAACAATTGCAAAGTATAAAATTAATATTTCATCACTCTATGCAGCAGATTTGCTTATAGACTTGGCATTATTAATCTGAGCAATGAGACCCAGAGCACCACTCAGTGTTTCAGATGTTGTTCTGTTGACACCTTTGTGGACAGTCCTGTGCTGGAGAACCTAGGCTTGTCTACATGTCATGTGTTTTTATGTGTGTGTTTATCTATGTGATGAGCTTGTCTCTCTTTCCTACTCTCCAGTCAGGATGTGACTGGAGAAGTATACTATTTCAACTTCTCCACGGGCCAGTCCACCTGGGACCACCCCTGTGATGAGCACTACCGCCAACTAGTGGCCCAGGAGCGGGAGTGTGCTCAGCCATGCCACAGCCATGCCATGGATGAAGAGGAGGAGGATGAAGAGCCGAAGAAGGCGTCTGTCCATGAGGTGGAAACACCTGCTAGAATATAATGCTCTGACTTTTAGCTCACTGTCACCTTTGTAGTCTTTACACTGCAGTTGTTCATACATTATGTTCCCAGCTTTTATACACATTTTTATACAGCGCCACTAACATCACTGTGTGTGCTCACGTGATCTTAGTGTTACTGTAGCACCTTGCTCTACCTGACACACACACACACCCACACACACACACACACACACACACACACACACACACACACACACACACACAGATCTTGTGAATGTCTGTACATGCATGTTTATGCATGTGTGTTTGCATGTGTTGGTGTGTTTGTCTGTGTATGAGCAGGACAGTGAACTCAGGGTGGCAGAGGAGACTGAGCTGGACGTGGACGAAGAAAAGAAAAAGAGAGAGAAGGAGTGTGTGTGTGTGTGTGAGTGTATGTGTGGTGAGTTGTCTGGTCTGTTGCAGGAGGTGAGGGAGGAGGTGCAGAGGGAGCACAGCAGGAAGCTGGAGCAGCTGTCACAGGAGCACCAGGAGCAGCTCTTCACCCTCAGACACGAGCACCTGGAGGAGGTGCAGAGGGAGCACAGCAGGAAGCTGGAGCAGCTGTCGCAGGAGCACCAGGAGCAGCTCTTCACCCTCAGACACAAGCACCTGGAGGAGGTGTGGCAGGGAGAATTCATTTACTCACAGCTCAGTGATCACCTGAGAGACCGAGCCAATGTGTGTTCATCACATGGTGTGTGTGCAGGAGAGCGTGGAGAGGGAGCGCATGTTGAGGGCTCATCTGGAGGAGAGGGAGAGGATGCAGGCTTCGCACACGTCCCAGCTAGATCAGCTCAGACTACAGCTCGACTCTCAGCTCCAACACACCCACAAAATACACATGCAGAAAGTAAGATCCCACACCCATACGATACTCACGTGCAAAAACGCCTCTTCTGCCATACCCAGTCGGGTGTTTATGTGTATAAAGACGGTGTGAGTTGTTTGTATTTGTTTGTTTTTCTTGTGTGTGTGTTTAGGAGTTAGAAGTGCAGAAGATGATTGAGCAATTGGACATGAAAACCAAAGAGCTCAAAACTCAGGAACTGCTACTCCAAACTCAGGTACTTTACCTGCGTTATTTGAGTGTGTGTGTGTGTGTGTGGGTGTGGGTGTGCTACTCCAAACTCAGATACTTTACCTGCTTTATTTGAGTGTGTGTGTGTGTGTGTGTGTGTGGGTGTGGGTGTGCTACTCCAAACTCAGATACTTTACCTGCTTTATTTGAGTGTGTGTGTGTGTGTGTGTGTGGGTGGGTGTGCAACTCCATGCTCAGGTACTTTACCTACTTTATTTGAGTGTGTGTAGGTGTGTGTGCGCTACTCCAAACTCAGGTACTTTACCTACTTTGAGTGTGTATGTGCAACTGGTACACTGAGCTCCAGGTGCCCTTAGGTTAGGTGCCCTTATAGCTGTACTTATAAGTTACTAATCATTCGTCAGTCAGTTCTTTGTGCTGAGAAGTTAACTGACTCAATGACCTGTTTTGAAGAAAAAAAATGAATAGATCATGTCTGGAGTGTGTGTGTGCGTGTGCATGTGCATGCATGCATGTGTGTGAATCTTCAGTCCAGTCACTCAGCTGCCTGATAAAATGATCTGTGTGTGTGTTCGTACTGTTGGTCTGTAGGCTGCAGATTTGAAGAAGAGGAGACAACAGCTGAGTGAGGAAGGAGATGAAGTTGAGAAGGGGATAGAGGTGCGTGTGAGTGTGTGTGACCAGGTGTGTGTGTGTGTGTGTGTGTGTGTGTGTGTATCTGAGAGTCTGTGACCAGGTGTGTGTGTGTGTGTGTGTGTGTGTGTGTGTGTTTCATTGTAAACTGTTATGCTAGGTTGTGTGTCCCCCCCAGGTGTGTGTGTGTGTGTGTGTGTGTGTGTGTGTCATTGTGAACTGTTATGTTAGGTTGTGTGTGTGTGTGTGTGTGTCCCAGGCTCTCCCACGTGTCCTGAGAGAACGGGACAGTCTGCGTGCGGAGCTGGACCGATTAAGAGATGAGAGGAGGAGAGAAAGGGAGGAGCTGGAAAAAGAGAGAGAGGGAAGGAGGAGAGAGAGGGAGGAGAGCAGAAGGATGATGGAGGAGAGAGAAAAACTGCAGGCTAGATGTGATGAACTCCACAGAAGGCTCAGGTAATACACACACACACACACACACATACACACACATTAGCTTTGACCAAGTCAGTACTGGTCTCTGGTGACACAAATGCACGGTACACAGAGTGTGTACATGTACAGATCTGTGTTGGTGTGGAGGGCTCCCTCCGGGTGGAGGAAATGGAACCTCCTCTCTCCCCTGTGCCCACCTCCCACAACCTCCCGCAGCATAGACAAGTATGTGGGTGTGGGTGGGGTGTGGGTGGGGAGGGAGGCTGTCCGATTGTATGTATTTATCATATGTTTATATACTCGTTTGTAATCTCCTCTCTCTCTCTCTCTCTCTCTCTCTCTAGCTTGCGGGAGTATATCTCAGGTGAAGGTGTCCTGCAGAGAGCAAGACAGTTCTTGGAGAAACAGACCAGCTGTCTGAGAGCGAGACAGGCGGCACTAAGGACGGCCCACCCCAGCCCGCAGAGGTCCGCTGCAGGAGGCTCTGCTCAGCCTCTCTGCCAGGTCCGTCAAGTCTAGTCAGTTTTATTTATAAAGCGCTTTTTACAAAACATGGTGTCACAAGCGCATGGGTCCAGATCCCTATTGAACAAGACAGGGGCAAGTGTGGCAGAGACAAACTCCCTATGCGGATTAGGAAGAAACCTTGGGAGGACCAAGACCCCAAAGGGAAGCCATGCTCCATTGGCCCAGCAACTTTAAGTTCATATTTATAGTCCTGTGTCTATCTGAGCAGTCACAGTCTCTCCAATATGGATGCTGGGCCTCAGGTAGGATGCTGGCCGTATTGGCACATGCATCCACGGCATCAGCACATCCACTGGCAACCCAGAGCATCTTCTAGCTCCTTTATGGAATTGTCTTTGTAGAAACATGTAGTCAAGATACAGAATGCAGGTTAATATGTAAAATCAAATTAAACTTCCATATATATAGCACACGTGCCAGTGACTTAGCATGTGGCTCCAGCAGGCTTATCCCTAGCAGCATAACTAAAGAGAGGGGCCTGGAGGTGACCACAGGCATGAGGGTACTGAGACATTACTCTGCCTTCGGCTGTAATCTTGTAGTTTTCGGATCTGAGCGCAATCCTGCGCTTTGAGAGAGCAGCAGGTGAGATGGATTATGGTATGCAGTAAGTTTACTCGGATATTGTGGAGGACTATTTAATGCTTTATAGCAGAACAGAAGAATTTTAAAATCAGTTTGATATTTAACCAGGAGCCAGTGCAATGCTGAGAGAGTAGGACTAATGTGATGCACTTCTCAAGGCCTAGTTAGGACTCTGGCTCTTGGATTCAAGTTGGAATGCAGCAAGTTGGACTTTCTTTAGGGACTGTTTAGAGCAGGGGTAATCAATTAAATCTTTCCGCGGTCCATTTTTGGCAGATAGCTCAGACCTTAGGTCCGGGTCCGCGGTGGCGAACGAAAGTTGTTGAGCGGGGGGGTGGGGGGGGGGGTGGCAAACGAAAGTTGTTGAGCGGGTGGGGGGGGGGGGGGACGTAACACTCAAATGGGTGGTGAGCGTAACACTCGTCTGAAAATAAATTCTCCGGTTTAAAATATAGTCTCCCGTTTTTTTGGCATTTGGGTCCGTATCCAGTTAATAAGGAATGTGATTGGGTCCGGACAGGACGGCATTCGGGTCCGGATCCGGACCGCGGTCCGCCATTTGGTGATACCTGGTTTAGAGCATCCAATTAAAAGTAGTCCAATCTTGATGAGATTGTGGACCAGTTTCTCTGCGTCTGATACCGAACGTACATGTCTCAGCTTGGCAATATTACATGAAGGTGCAAAGGCAGCATTAGTGACATTGCATATGTGTGTGTCAAATGAAAGATCCTAATCACTAGTGACGCCTAAACTTTTAGCAGGAAATTCAGGTGTTACTGAAAAGCCATCTAGTGTAATAAGAAGATCAGACCCATTGCTTCTAGCACCCTTGGATCCAAGAAGTAACACATCAGTCTTATTAGAATTTAGAAGAAGAGAATTAGATGCCATCCAGTTCTTTATTTCTTGGATGCAGTTCTCAGTTTTGGTAGTAGTGTTGACATCATCCAAATTAGAATATATATATATATATATATAAGTGTAAGTAATTACACTTCCAAATTAGAAAAAAAAAAAAAAATATATATATATATATATATATATATATATACATATAAAACTGAGTATCATCTGCATAGCAATGCAAGCTAATACTATGCCTACAAATGCTTGCTAGCCTATATAATGAGAATAACATGGGACCCAATACAGATCCTTATGAGCATTCATTATTTTCAAGTACAAATAGGTAACGATCGGTCAGGTAGGATTTGAACCAGGAGAGTGATTGACCTTTTATCTGAGAATATTAAGAGATTGTTAACTACTTTAGACAGTTTCAGTGCTGTGGTGGGTCTAAGCACGTTAGGTCTTGCAGTGCCTACAGCCATGTAGCCAGGTCAGATGGGAGAGAGTAGGAAGCATGAGTATAGCTCCTCTTAGATGTTCTGCTCCCCTGTGCTGTAGGAGGTGAGTGAGCTGGAGAAGCTGAGGGAGACGGTCCAGAAGGGCCACGAGCTCCTGAGAAAGAAGGAGGAGAGACTCGGCCAGCTGGACACGTCACTGGCAGAGGAGGTAACACACACACACACACGCGTATGCCTGCACCCACACACTTATGTACAAACCCACATTAATACCTACCTGGGCTTTACAATGTTTTACTGTCTCAGCTGTCATGTGATGAAGGCGAGCGGCTGGTGGGAGATCGGAGAGTCTCTGATGTCATAGACTCAGAGACGAGCGGTGTGTGTGGCCAAGAGGAGACGAGTGAGACACACACTCCATGTGCATGCACAACACACACGGGCAGACATTTTAAGAAGGCACTAATTTTGGTTAGCCATGAATAAGGGAAGGTATCAAAACATCCTTCCAGAACAACATCTCCCAACGATTCAGGAGCAGTTTAGCAGCAATGAACAATTATGGACTGTTAATAATTGTACTTCATTAAGGTTCTTAAAAAAGGTTCTTAAAAAAAGCTGAGGAAGCAAACTGTGAAAACTAAAAATATGCCCACAACTGTAAACAGCTCTAGAGTCCACTCTGGTCTTGTTGGTTCATAGTTATCTGATGTTTTTATTTCTCTAGCAGTAATACACCCAAACTCTGGTCTTCCTCTCTGCTACTCCCACTCTCTGTTTCAGCACATGCAGTGCCAGTGAAAGTGCAGCAGTTAGCAGAGTCCCTGCAGCAGATCTCTGGCCAGCTGAACACAGTGCTGGGTGAACTGGGATCTTTCACTGGGAGGAGCGTCCAGCCCCTCCCTCAGCCACCTCCGTCCTCCTCCTTCCCTCCTGCCCCGTCCTGGGCATGGACACCAAGCCCCGCCTCCTCTTCAGTGGCTCAGAACAGCTTCTTACACTCCACCATTAATGGTCAGTGTTGGGAACGTTACTTTAAAAAAGTAATTCGTTATAGTTACTACTTGTTCAAAAAAGTAACTGAGTTAGTAACTGAATTACTCTATAATAAAAGTAACTCGTTACCAGGGAAAGTAACTATTTGCATTACAGTTAAAAAAAAAGTTATATGCCAAGGAATAAGGATTTTTTGAAAAAGCAGTTTTCACAGTCAGTTGAAATGAGTAGATCAGAAAGGTGTTGAACTTTTGATATTTACTGCACATCCACAGACCAGTGCAGGATAAAATCCTTTATAATCCCAAATCTTTGTAAAAAAAAAAAAGCAAAAGCAAACAGTTACACTATATAAAGTGCATTTACATCTTTCAAATTAAATTAAATTCTCTCAACCTGAGACAACTGGTTTGTTCACAACAGAAGTAAACTTAGAATAAAACCTCTATTCTTAATTAAATAAATCAAATACCCAGTCTGGTAGACATTCAGGAACTTCAAGTATTTTCTTAAATAATGTTTATATCGCCACCTTGAAAATGCTAATTTTTCTTCGGCTTGTTCCTGACTCGCCATTTCTGCCTCTTCTCCGTGTCGTGTGTCACTGGTGTGCTTCGGCGCGCGTGTAAAAACACTGGCTCTGATTGGCTACCATAACGGTGCCTTAGCCAATCGCTTACTGACTTGTTAAGTTAAACAGGTGTTACACCGTAACACAGAGAACTGTGACCTATCGAGATCTGTTACTCCTCACTAGCCTGGGCAGCGATCCGCTCGGATTACTGTTAGTATATCAATATATAGTAATGCACCGCTTTTAATGACCAGTAACGTCAACTGCGTTATATTATCCCGTTACTGACTAAATGACGCCGTTACCTAACGCCGTTACCTAACTGTGGTCACACAGTGGGCTGCAGTGATTTTCACTAATGCTTCATTTCTTCATCACTTGTAAAACCTTTGAATACAAATAGAAAACTTCTGCCTCTCCCTCAAGCACAAACCAGTCACTGCTGGATTTATAGCTTTTTTCACATAGTTGATGACCATTGATTTTCTGTGCTAGGATAATGCCGATCTTTTCCAGTGTAAGGGTGGTGCAGTGTAGAGACCTGCTGTGTCAAATTGGCTTCAGAAATCTAAACCGCACTACCTGTATTAAGACTACTCTGATTTTAGGAGTTTCCATGGATACCAGTGCCCGCTATCCTATGAGGGCTACCAGAGCATATAGTGGATACACTCCAGCAAGGTGACTACACACACTTGCACACCTGTGCAGGCTTGGTCACAATCTCTCACTCTCACTCTCTCTCACAGGATCAGTGCTGCTGTTGATTTTGAAAGGAAAATTGATGAACTCATACAGTGCTTTTTCATTATGTGTGTGTGTGTGTGTGTGTGTGTAGTCTCTCCTCTGAGCTAGATGGCCAGAGGCTGCAGAGACTGATCGACGACAACAAAAGGTGGCTGGAATCACGACGCAAAGACCCAAATGTGTATCCTTTCACAATCTCTCTCTCCCCCTCAGCTTATACACATGTACGTATCACACACAAACCAGTACGGGAACAGAATGCATCATATTTTCACACACACTCTCTTGCACCCTTGTATTCTCCTGAACCTCTGCCCAGGCCTCTCTTCACACGCTACCCAGCTGCCCCGCCCACCAATGGGCTGGTCCAGCTCAGCCTGGACAAGAAGAATCAGATCAAGGTCTACCATTACTGAAGAGGCACAACCCACTGATGTCCATGTATGTCCAGTGCAAACAAATCAATGGATAGACAGAATACAAACATGCCTATGGACATAAGAGAACACATGAAATTGTCAAGAGACTTAAACACAGAATGTATAACACTAATGACAGTCGTGTGCATCTACAGTGTACATATACAGTGTTTAAAGTGTAGTATTCAACACATCTGTCCCCTTTAATCCCTTCATACCTTTGTATGTGTTGATGCCATGCCATTAAACAACTGCTGTACAAGTTCATTTCCACAACAGAAAAGCCTCATAAATCCTGATGACAGGATTATCTTGATCTAGATATTATAGTCCCTAATCTTAGTCTGAAGATGAGGATCACCAACAGAGGTTGTGTAAGCCATATGAAGGTTACAGCTTCCTAGGAGTGTTGTGCTTCACAAAACAACGTGTTTACAGATGTGACACTTGGGGACCAGACAGTGCTTAGCCTGTAAATCCTTTTCATGTAGATACGAAATTTTGCATTTATTTTTGTAAAACGAATAAATCTGTGGTGTTTTACATCAGTGTGGCTTGTGATGTTTGATGGTGTGTGTTTCACTTCTGTGCTTACAGTAAGATCAGGAATAGACCTTCTGTTCAGCAATAGCACTTCTACTGCACACCGATTCTGCAGCACATGCCCCACCGTGGATTCTTCTCAGCTCCACCACGAGTGCAGTCAGAAGAAAGCAGAACAATGACTTGCAGCAGAGAAAAAAAACTGCCGTTTTTGCACATCACAGAAAAGTGAATAAAGTTTAATCTGATTCTAGACCTGCTGTAATTGTTATTTTACCGATCTACAGGACATCCTGACACACACCCACTTGCGCTACTGAGAAAACATACAAATGCTTTATTCATTACTCTCAACCATCAGTTATTAAAAACATCACTTTTTTTTTTTTTTTTACATCTGTGCAAATTAGATTCCACCATGTTCACTATCACAGAAGGACTAGTAAAGTGTCCTGGTGAACTAGAGCATTCACTCCTCAGTCAAACCCAAGAGGCCCCAAACCAACATGGAAGGGAGCGGATTGACTAACACACGACTCGGGCGACGTAGGAAAAGAAACAACAAGTGCAAAATGCATTGACGTTTGCATGGCAGGTTTGATTTTTCTCCACTTGAAATACTGAAGCACTGAACGTCGTCTTTGCCGGCATTACAGAAGCAGAGTGTCACAGCGACAGAGCTCGATCATTACGATGGTGACGGCAACAAGAAGCTCGAGAAGCTCCAGCAGGTGTGAAGGACAATCTGATTGGCACGTTCAGTGTCCTCACAGCATCACTCTACAGGGAGCCCAACACTGACTAACGTCTGGCTGTTGAGACGAATCTTCAGGGCTGCAAGGCCTCTTATTGGAAGGCTACAGTATTGTCCAATCATTAGCCAGGAGAAGTTAGAAGACGTAGATTTTATCTCTCTGAATGGTGTCCAGGTCATCGTCCATTGTTAGGAGCACCTGTTTGGAGTAAGGACAAATGAACAGGAAATAAGACCTCGTATTCCTCTAAAGAGGGTTAGGAAATAAAACATTGCATCTCCATCATCGGTTTCCCTCTAAAGAGGAGTCACCAACTGCATGAAGGTTCAATCACACCTGGTATTAAAAATACATTTTGGTGATTAGTGTGTTCACCAAATACAGCTGTAAGCAGGGCCACAAAAACCACCTCCAACATGTGTTCTGTGAATGCCTGATTGACTAGATCTAAAACGTTATCACTGTGAGCCTGCTTGAGTAGATCTGCACCACTCTTGGGTAAAGGAGATGCCTGTGGTTCGAACATTATTAGAAGACCATACCATAAACTCTGCAATCTAGGACTGTCCCCCTCACTGTGCTCATGCATCAAAGACTTTCTCACTAACAGACCACAAGTGGTGAGAATAGGGGACCACACATCATCCCAAATCATTTTAAACACTGGTACACCGCAGGGCTGTGTGCTCAGTCCTAACCTCTTCACACTTTTTACTTTTATGATTGCAGCCCCATCCACGCCTTCAACACATTTGTGAAATATGCTGATGATACAGTAGTGATAGACTGCATCTCTAACAACAATGAAACTCAGTACAGAGAGGAGATTCAGCACCTGGCACGGTGGTGCTCAGACAACAACCTAGCTCTGAACACCACCAAAACTAAAGAGATCATCAGAGACTACCGCACAGTTAAAAGAACTGCACATGCCCCTCTACTCATAGATGGAGATGAAGTGGAATGTGTGCACAGCATCAAATACCTCAGACTCCACATCACAGCTGATCTCACCTAAATACCTCACACCTCATATAGAAGGCCCATCAAAGACTTTTCTTTCTGAGGAAACTAAAGCTGTCTGAACTCCGCTCACAACTACTTGTGAATTTTTACACAAGCACAATTGAGAGTGTACTTTGTCTCTGCATGACTGTATGGTATTCCAGCTGTACAGTATAAGACAGAAAGGACCTGACCCAGGTGGTCAGAACAGCGCAGAGGATCATAGGGAGTCCACTCACAGATCTAGACTCTGTGTATGCTGGCCGCCTTCATAACAAAGCCAGCAACATTATTAAAGATCCCACCCAGCCAGGACACCATCAATTTGTTCCTCATTTCTCATTTGCAACTTTGCTCCACAAAACCTGTATTGCTGCTATTAATATTTTATTTATAATACTTTAATATTATATACATAATATAAATACAGTATATGTTATACTATGCCATATAATCATAACAGTCATATCATCACACCATAACTGCCTCACTTATACCATGTCGCTGCTATAAAATCAGAATTAGTATTTGTCTCGACCGACTCGTGGAATGTTTTATGTATATATGTTGTCTTGCACTGTTTTTATTCTTTTTATGTGACTAAGAGGTACCACTCAGAATTTCGTTGTATCATGTACAATGAAAATAAATCTCTCTACTACTACTACTACTACTACCAAATGGGCTTTATTACAGAATTTCATTACTGCAGTGTCTGGGCTTTTTTTTTGTTCGTTTATTTGTCCATTTTTGTTTGTTTTAGAATACTTTTAATATTTTGTTTTTATTAGGGGTGGGCATAGATTAATTTTTCTAATTTGGATTAATCTCACTGAAATCCTGAAATTAATCTAGATTAAAATGGCTCATTCAGAATATGCGTGCTACCCAAGTAATGACTAAAAGTCAGTCTTTGAGATACGGTTTCTTAATACAGAGGGCGCATTAGACCAGGGGCTCATCTTCTGTTTCCAAAATGCATCAATGACTGCCTGAGAAAACTGTTCTACTTTGATACTTGAAGAAAACAAAACATGCTCAAAAAATGTACTCGTGTTCAACGGTTTATTCAGTTAAACATGAAAATAGTACTGTAAGCCTACATACTTTAAGAAGGCATATTCAGTCAAACATGAATTTGTAAGCCTACATACAGTACATTAAAAGGGGTTGATAACATGTTTATTCAGCTAAACATGGGATTTGAAATGTAAGCCAACATTTAGTACATTTAACCTGTTTTCGGCGACGGCGACTCTTCCCCTGGGCTGCATCGATGCTTGACCCAGCGTCAGCAGCATTAGCAAACGGGTGCTTTGTGTTTAAATGGTACTTCAGACTGGTAGAACTCCTACAATGAACTAATTCCGCGTTGCAACTTTAGTCTTGTCAATGTCTCCATTAGGAAGCTTCTTAAAAATGAATTTTCCATGAAGCAAACCTGGCGGCTTCGTGGCTGCATCCATGTAAACACACGTACGATTCGTTTTGTGTGGTAATTCACAGGTTTGAAAACTCGTTCTCGCTCCCTACTGTGCAATTTGGTTAGGAATAACTCGAGCTAAACTATCAAGGTGAAAGTCATCAGTTTGCTTACCTATTTTGACCCAGCTCCCAACCCAACTTTAAAAATAGATTAATGGTGATATTTTTTTATATCGCCCGATAAGAGTATCACATTATCGAACGCCGTTAACGGCCGATAACGGCCCACCACTAATATATATATATATATATATATATATATATATATATATATATATATATATATATTATATGGCAGTGGGGAACCGTCAGGGCCCTCTACGCCCTCTAAGAGGGCTTAGAAATTCTCTTAAATTATAAATATATATAATATAATTTATCCAATTTTATTTTTTCTACTTACAGTTTGACAGTCGACATCTAAACAATTACAAAAATATAAGCAAATAAATTATTCAACCGTGTCTATTCAATCTGTGTTGGAAGGTGAGGGGTTAAGTGGAAGCCTGTGAGCCTGTCTCCCCCTTGGCCTAGGTGCACGCACCACTTCCTCGTTTGGTGTAAGGATGTTACCATATTTCCGGTTGGTATGCGGAAGTGCCGATGTTATGGCCGAGTCTATGGCTGTGTTCGAAATAGTCTACTACATACTACTGGCATACTGATCGAGCCCCAAATCAGTATGTCGTATGCAGTATGTGACCAAAATGAAAATTTCCAGTACGCGAAACATACCCGGATGACTTACTACTTCCGCAAAATATTCCAGTACGCGAACAGAGCTATCTTCGTGGTGTACTGCATCCCATCATGCAACGCTACGTTCACGTGACCCCGTAGTGTGCTTTGCTTTTGTCGCATACTGGAAACTGTACTGCATACTACTACGAGGACCAGTATGCAGTATCCAGTATATACCGAGTCCAGTATGCAGTATCCAGTATGTAGTAATCTATTTCGAACACAGCCAACGAAATTCGCAAGGTGCCTCTTGGAGTTACCGAAGATTACCGTCAACGATGTGCGTCGTATTGTCAGAGCATCAAGTACAACGCCACAGAGTAAACTTGAAAAGGGTTTCAAGTTCTACGTTTCATCCTACCTCTGCAATTTTGAAGGTAAGTCGCTGACGCTAGTTAGCTAGCTAGCCTGAGGTGGCAGTCTAATGAAGTGATGTTGTTTTTAGTAACGAACCAACCTGTCCTAGTACTAGAAATGCCTTTTTAAAACATGTTTGTATTTCTGATGGAAGTATCAGGCAAAAGTAAAGCTAACGAGATAACAGTGAGGGCTCACTGCTACAGATCTATGAAGAAAACAGATATGCCACACCAGCTGAGAGTAGGACTGGTTAAAATGACACGAGTTCTGTTCTGTGTCACGTTCAAAGTTCTGTTGAACAAGTTCAAAAGTTAGTTCAACACAAGTTCAATCTTTTATCCTTGCTCTTACTTCACGTAAGCTGTGATAACCATAGGCATTGGTTTTCAAAGCTTACAATGGTAGCCAAATGCAGAGTAGCTGTGTGGGAATCATTAGCAGTCTATTTTGCCTATAGTAAACAAATGGGAGTTTATTTTACAGTTCGAGCTATTGTTATCTACCTCTATGACTCAAAAGCAGAATATAGTCCACCTCAGCTATTTTTCAAACTGCATTTTCTAAAATCTGTCAATCTGTCTTTCAAATCTTTCATTTTAACTTCTTTATTAACATGTGGCTTCAACACTTACACCTATTAACATATTCTGATAACACTCTTCAAGAAGCAGTTGAAGTAAAACCTGCACTGTTCTGTTGTTGGTGGTGGAAACAACAAAATAATATAAATATTAGGGATGCACCGAAATGAAAATTCTTAGCCGAAACCGAAAACCGAAAATGAGAAAACCAAGGCCGAAAACCGAAACACCGAAATACATTATGCCAATTATTAGTAACATTGGATTTATGGCTAACCTCACAAAAATCAAAGCATTGCAATTCAAAGAATAAATCAACTACAAAATTTGATTTGAAAATATGTATTTAGCACTGACATTACAGTAATGCATATTATAAAATAAAATTAGTGGTGGGCCGTTAACGGCGATAACGCTGACAATGGCCGACCACTAATTAAATTTAACTCGCTTCCAGACCGTTTTTATCTGAGAGGATAAATATATGTATTTTATACGAGTTAAATTTAATTATAACTGATTGACCTGAAAGATAAATATAAATTCTCTCATAAAAACGTGACGTGAGTTGCAACAACATTAAACAGCTCAGGTAAACACGCTTCTGAGAAATGTCATCTGCTCGGCAAAACATAACGGGGCTCAATGTTCTCTATTAGCCTACGAAATCCCACATCCTCTACGACAGAGAACGGCTGATCGTCTAAGGCAACGAGTTCCATAATTTTTGGTGTAATGTCCTTTGCCTTGGCGCCATCACTGGAAAACTTTTTTGCTAGCTTTATCCAAATAAACACGTGCAGGCGATTTTTGCTTGCGTCATCACAACACATTGTTTCGGCCGTGTTGTTTCGGTGATGAAAGTATTTTGGCCGAAAACCGAAAATGCAAATTTAAGCCATTTCGGCCTAAAATTTTCGGTGGCCGAATTTTTGGTGCATCCCTAATAAATATAAGTAGGCCTGTTTCACTCCTATGTGTAAGCATTTCATCTGGAGTGAAAATGAAGTTTAAATCTAAAATATATTTAGTTTATAGTTGCTCTGTGAACTAGTAGATTGAACCATGCACAACACTGTAGAATAGAAAGACAGTATAGCCAAACGTTACATGAGACAATAGACAAGTGACATTCACCACTAACAACATGATGGGACAGATATTGCGCCTATTGACATTGCTGAAGTCTTCTTTTCAAGATATTAAATTTTGCCTCTTGTGTATTTCAGATGACATTACGTGATTCAATGCCAGTTGTGCTCATTAGCTGCAACTGCTCTTGTGCTGCTGGTTGCGGAATCTGCAACCACTTGGTTGCATTGCTTTTCCAGACAGCTCATTATTCTGAATCTGGCATGTCTGTCGTCCCTCCTGTCCTTTCATGCACACAGACAGAACAGAAGTGGCATAAACCACGAACAATGGTTTGTCTTATTTCATTATTTAATATTAGTTAATGTATCACAGTCACTTTACTAACACAATCTTTTAAATTAATAGGGGGTGAAGCCTGGACCCGTGGATGCCATGGTTGTCCTAAAGCCAAAACCCAAAAACCAGGTGCTACTACAGCCAGTGGAGTTAGGTTTGCAGTACCAAATTGAATAGGCAGATTACAGTGTGTGGTAAAAAAAAAATGCTTTTGATCATCTGATAAGACCCTGTTCTCTTCAAAATTTAATTTAGCCTCGTTGTACTTCAGATGACATGTGAAGAAAACCGCTCCAAACAGAACTTGCTGCTGAGAATTAAGTCTTCGATTTGTTTTCGGAGCCTTGATATCTCCTCGCGTAGCTCTTCATTTTCACTGAGGGAGAGATCAAGCACAGCAGGCTCATTACTGACGCAGTAGTCATGTTCATGACACGGTAAGGGGTCATCATCATCATGGTCAGTCTGCATCTCTGTTAGATCAGTGTTGGGTGGACGCTCTGTTCTTTCCCATACTCCAGGTCGTGGAGTTGGAATAGTATAGTTATTCCATTGAAATAGCACAGGAAAAGCTCCAGGTCGCAGTCGTCGTCGTCCAGCAGGAGTGGGAGGTTCGAGTAGATCAGCAGTGATAAAATGTCGCGAACACACTCAGGGAAGTACTCGTGACGATAAAATGATCTCTCCTGATCTTAACCACCCATTGTTTCTGCAGTTCTGAGTCCTTTGGAAAGGTGTGGAAGCTCAGGTAGGAATTACACCTGTCGATGCTGTGCAGAATGGCACACAGCAGTGGTGGTTGCACCAGCTGTCTGTACATTGTTGAAACGTTTCTTTTTTTTTGTTTACCTGTCATGTTTAGGACACGTAAACGGACAGGAGATGAAGGAAACTTCCAAGTAAATAACACGGTAAATATGTTCGTTACAAGACTGGTGAGGTGAATAGCTAGCACAGTGTACGCTTTCAATGGCTACCGGATGTCAACAACCATCCTAACCTTTTAGCGGAAATTACGTCACTTAACAGCGTGCACATAGGCCATTCAGCAATACCAGTTTCAAATGACAGTAAAATTGACCAATCATATCTTCCCTCTTAGTGGGCGGGCTTAACTGTATGATAATTTCCGCCCGCTGTGGCGACGCTAGCTGTCGTTAGCGTACCACCGCTAGCTAGTTTCGATTCATTCCTTTGATGTCCTCACTGTGCTGTGCTGCAATTTTGCATTTTTCACAGATGCTGGCAAACCTGATGACCTTGTGGACGATGTAGCCAGCAAGATGGAAGAGAATGCATTTCTCGCTCTTTGTGAGATCAGGTGCAGCTCTGTTGACCGCCATTAGCTGTTCCACTCTGACTGATGGTATGACATTTTGCTCCACCGTGTCCAAGAAGTCTGCCAAAAAGCTACTGTTGTCTTCCAGGTAGCTCCCAGACCTGATGGCTGTGAGGAACTGTCCCACAGATATGATTCTCAGTGCATGATGGAATTCCACTGGAGTTGGGACACCTGGCACAGTAGCCAAAAACCTAGGCGTCATACTCGACTCCGACCTATCATTTGATAAATACATAGATAATACTACTAGGATAGCATTTCTACATCTCCGCAACATTGCCAAATTAAGAAATGCATTATCACAGGATGATGCCGAAAAATTGGTGCACGCCTTTGTTAGCTCTAGATTAGACTACTGCAATTCACTACTGTCAGGATGTTCAAATAGGAATCTAAATAAACTTCAAATAGTTCAAAATGCCGCAGCCAGAGTTCTGACCAGAACTAGAAAATTTCAGCATATTAGACCAGTCCTATCAGCCCTGCATTGGCTCCCAGTTAAATTTCGTATTGATTTTAAAATTCTATTATTAACATATAAAGCACTACACGGGCTTGCTCCTGAATACCTCCAGGAACTTATTTCCTACTATGAACCCCCACGTCAACTAAGATCACAGGGTGCTGGTCTTTTATTAGTTCCACAAATTAATAAGGTAACAGCAGGGGGAAGAGCCTTTTCTTATAAGGCCCCCCAGCTTTGGAACAACCTTCCAAAATGCGTACGGGGGACTGACACAGTCACAATCTTTTAAGTCTAGGTTGAAAACCCACCTATTTGGTTTAGTGTTTGATAATTAACATCCCCCCCCCCTTAGATAAAGGTACAGATCCAGGGGTTCATAGACGAAGGGTTTTATGGTTGACTGGGGTGCTGGTGCTGTCGTCCCGTCACTGCTCGTGGTCACTCAAGTTCGTTGACCGTGCAGTGGATGGATGCCATTGTCTTAGAATGCCCCCAAGCCTATGTTACCTTCTGGTTCTGCCTTTTTAGCTAGGCTGTAATAGTTTAACTTAATGCCGGAGTTGCTGCCACACTCCAGAAATGTGTTTAATTTCATCTGTCCTGTATATGTCCTCATACAGAGCTAATTTTCCCTGTTTTATTTTCTCCACATGGCTGCCCGCCTGAAAGGAAGTTCAATTTGAGCGCATAAACACAGAGACAGAACTGCGATTTGAGGATTATTGTGACCTTATAGCGAGCAAATTTAGGCTAATGTGAGAGCACATTGCTGTTTAATGCTTTGATTGTTTTATAATTGTTATATATTACGTTCATTTATATATTTTGAGGGACAAGAAGGGGTGAGAAATTCAGATCAGATTAAATTTCATTATTCACTAAATTTCATGTTCACTAACATTAACATATCTTTAAATCATGGTGATTTCTGTAATCCCATGGTATTGGGGACCTAAGTAATCTAAATGACTAATGTACATTTTCTGACTTTCAGATACGACAGAAGGAAATTGTTTGACTTCATTGTGCAGAAATCTGCTTTAAAAGGGTACATTAAAACACATTACATTTACATCCAGACAGTATATGACATATTAAAATACATTGATAAATTATATATAGCTTGTCTTTTTAATACACACTTATTTACAGCAATGACTTCATCAATAAATCTCTAATAATCTCAAATATGAATATCATGTCAAGCAGTTTTTCTGTGTCCTTTCCTCCATGTTAGTGTAGTGTCCACCGTGGTTTGCTGTGCTGCATGCGCCAATGGATCCGAGAAAGGAGCAAAAATGTATGGTTTCTCCACTGATACTGAGAGGAGAAAAAAATGGTTGGCTCAACTCAGCAGGAGCAATCTTACCCTCACTAAAGATTACAATAGCAAAAAAAAAAAAATATGTGAGGTAATCATCAAACACTGCATTTGCACTTTTCACAATAAACACACTATTGGAAAGCTTATTGCATGATTTATTAAAATACAGAACAGTGAACAAAAAAAATCAAAGACTCCAGACAGACTCGGGTGCAGGTTGAGGGTGCTATCTGGTTGCAGGCTCCATTGAATCCCCTATGGTTCTTTGGCTTAAAGAGAGAGAGGAGAAAAAGACAGGAGAAAATGATTATTATGAGTATTGATGTGATATGAATTTGAACTTGTTGCACACCCTTGGTTGTTTTTTATATATGTAATGAGTGTATACGTATCCAGTAAGTGTTCTCTAATACTGTGTATTCACCCACTATGGGATATGTATATGGGTAGACAAAACTGAGTTGTCATGTGTGAGGAGTAAACTCACATCACTCTGCAGGCACATTTTGAGGCAGAGCAGTTCATCAGAACCAAACGGGGCAAGACTAGGCTGAGAGCAGATGCTGTTCCCACCATTTTTTTGCATCGCCCCGCACTCAGAAAGAGGAAGCCCCCTGCACTACGATGCACCACTGGACCTGTAAAGACAGGGCCCACAGATGCTGATCACAGCTATAGTGTTAGAGGTGACACAGGTATAATAAGTATGAACTCCTAATAATTATATTATTTCTTTAAGTGATAGAATATTTAATACGTAATCAGACTAAATAGTATATATCTTTTATATCCAGCAGTTTCAAAAACTGAGGAAATAAGGGATGAGGATACAGAGCGAAGGGAAAGTGAGATTGAACAAAGAGAGAACATGGCTAGTGAGGAGAGACAGGGAGAGCTAATACAACCCAGTGAGCCAGCAGCCAGTCAGCATAACCATCAGCCAGAAGCCAGCCAACCAGAGTTATTGAAAAAATTAAAGAGACAAGAAAGAATCATCAGGAAAACAAAGGCAGCACTACAAAAAATAAGGAAGGAAAATGCCACTCTCAAGAAGACACTGAAAGTTAGGGACACAAGATTTAAGAAAACGTTTTCAAAAGATCAAATGAAAGCATTAGGCAGACTAACCACAAAAGGGATGAAATGGAGCAATGAGACAATTAAGAAGGCGTTGAAAATTGGCTTTACTGCTGGTGGGACAGGTTACAAGACCCTGCAGGAACTGCAAATTTCCCTGCAAGGAATAAGAACCCTACAGAGAAGGATGCAATGCGTTAGATTTGAGCCTGGAGTGCTGACAGAGGTGTTTGATTTCCTTAAACTGAAGGTAGATGGGTTGACAGAGATTGAACGGGAATGTGTGTTGACCTTGGATGAAATGGCAATCACACCAAGTGTGGAGTTGCATATGCTTACCGGCAAACTCTATGGTGATGTGACTTTGCCAGGTCACACAGGAGTAGCAACACATGCTTGTGTCTTTATGCTGGCTGGAAGCACAACACGGTGGAAGCAAGTAGTGGCATATACTTTCACTGGCAATACTACCAACGGAGCACAGTACAGGCCAATAATTATTGAATTAATACAAAGGGCAGCATCCATAGGGCTACATGTGCTCAACGTCACCACTGACATGGGTAGCCCTAAGCAGGCTATGTGGAGATCCTTTGGGGTCAACCTCAATAAAACATCTGTGCCACATCCATAAACACCAGACAGACAACTTTATTTCATGCCTGATGTCCCACATATGGTAAAGAGCTTAAAAAGTGCCCTTGTCCGTGGACATGTGTTCAACATTCCTGAGGACATTGTAAACAAAGAGAACCTCCTCTCTAATGAGGTTTCAGTGGTCCTATTAAAGACCTAGTGGCCTTTCAGGAAGGGATGGCATTAAAAAATAGCTCCCCATCCGTCAGCTGCAGCCATCGAGCAAAGTCACTTTGACAAGATGAAGGTTGGTCCTGCTCTAAATGTATTCAGTAAGGCAACAAGTGCTGGGCTGAAATACATGGTGCAGCAAGAAAAACGCCCTCTGTCCTACACAACTACAGCGTGGCTACTGGAGCAAGTTGATGATTGGTTCGATCTAATGTCATCTCGTCATCCATTTACGTCCCTGAGCAGACTGAAGATGGAGGAGTAGCAAAAGGCCATCACCTTCCTTCAGGACATTGTCCATCTGTTCCGTGGGATGAAGATTGGTCAGAAGGGACACTGGAAGCCTGTTCAGACTGGGGTGATAATGGCAACAAAGGGCAGTCATGGCCTGGCGGTTAGGGAACTGGTCTTGTGACCGGAGGGTCGTGGGTTCGATTCCCAGACCTGAGGCCATGACTGAGGTGCCCTTGAGCAAGGCACCTAACCTCAACTGCTCCCCGGGCACCGGGCTAGGGCTGCCCACCGCTCTGGGCACGTGTGATCCACAGCCCCCTAGTAATCACTAGTGTGTGTGTGTGTGTGTGTGTGTGTGTGTGTGTGTGTGTGTGTGTGTGTTCTGACTGCACAGATGGGTTAAAAGCGGAGGACAAATTTCAATTGGGGTGTAAAAATCACAATTGGCAAAATATGGCACATTTCATTTCAACAACATCAATTTTAGCCATACAAGAGGAGTTGCTGACTAGAGGACACAGGTTTGTGTTAACATTAAGATTCACACAAGACTGCCTTGAAAATACCTTCAGCTGTGTGAGGTCTAAAAATCCTGTCCCAACTCCAGTGGAATTCCATCATGCACTGAGGATCATATCTGTGGGACAGTTCCTCACAGCCATCAGGTCTGGCAGCTACCTGGAAGACAACAGTAGCTTTTTGGCAGACTTCTTGGACACGGTGGAGCAAAATGTCATACAATCAGTCAGAGTGGAACAGCTAATGGCGGTCAACACAGCTGCACCTGACCTCACAAAGAGCGAGAAATGCATTCTCTTCCATCTTGCTGGCTACATCGTCCACAAGGTCATCAGGTTTGCCAGCATCTGTGAAAAATGCAAAATTGCAGCACAGCACAGTGATGACAGTCCTGCTGGAGAAAACAGCATCTTATTGAACTTAAAAAGAGTTCAAGGCAGGTGCTCTTTGTCATCCTTCCCAAGACGCATATGATTTCATTCAGCAAATTGAGGAACTATTTAGGACCAAGACTGGTTCCTCCCTCATGGAACTCCCCAATGCAGTGAGTGTCTTGGAGAAACAAGCTCAGGCACTTTGCAGTAAGCTTCCAGCTTGCTGTGGAGTACAAGACAAAATCATGAAAAGATTCATACGGCTAAGGTTGAGAATTGAGGCAGCAACAATACCAAATGACAGAAAGAAGAAACAGTTAAAAGATGGTCATTTTGGAAGCAAGAGCCAATCCAGAAAGTTGAAAAACAACTCCAGTAGCCAAGCTTCAAAATCCGGTAACCCCTAAACAGCTCCAAATGTGCCATCAAGCCCATTAGTCACTCCAACAGCAACATTTGGACTAATCATTGCTCCTACAAGTGCTCCAGCCCCCCAGCCAACATCACTACTCCTACACTCCTACAGCCAACATACGGCAGTGTAATAAACATGGATTTCTTATTGCTATTTGAAACTTACCTTGTTGTGTTTTCAATCTCATTGTGCTGCCCTCACTCTGAGTTATCTAATTTCACCAGCTAGACAGCGAGTTAACGACGCTTCAAATAATCAAGCTTTGTTTCTTTGTGTTGATTTATTTGTAGAATGGCCTCTAACCATTGCCCTCTTTAGGCCGTCGTAAAACTAAGAAATAAAATGTACAAGCATAGCATTAGCTAACATCGCAAACTGTCGTGTTACATGTTAACTATACACCACACAATAACAAATCCAGATCAACTCAAATGCACATATTTTTTTACACAAACAAAAATAAAATCACAATTTTGTCATATTATGATACTTACGGACAAATCTCGTCCAAGGCTACAATGTGTGGAGTTCAACATTAATTCGACACACGAACGGCTCGACATTGCGTACGGTCATCTTGAATGATTTCTTTTTTACAAAGTTAATGAAACAGTAATGCCACTCATCCACAAGAGGGAGCTCTGAAATAGCGTACAAAAAACTGCTGCTCAACACAACTTACAAGAGGCAAAACACTCATCATGGTCAGCACCCAATTATCCCACAGCAGGCCACTAATATACACTAACAAGATAAATTAAATACAACATAAATAATACAATAATAGAATACAAGTCTAGTACGGTTACATATGATTACATATATCATACTGTACTATAACATTTTAGTATGTTGTATTACTCTTTAGTCTTGTAAGATTCATTGATCAAAACTGCCACCCTAGTTTCAACTTACCTTGTGTTTTCAATCTCTCTTGATGACCTTCCCTCTCCCTTTGCCATCAGTCTGCTGAGCATAATACAGATAATAGTCAACAGAGTAACAATACCTACAAACACTTGATCTATAAATTACACTGTTGTGTACTATTTAGAAGTCTTAAATATGCATTCTAATCAATATCAGCAGTGATGCATCACAAGAATGGCTCTCCTCCTTATTGTGCGTTAGCTTAACGTTAGCTGGTACTCCAAAATGGATATCCTCATTTCACCTCCTCGACCCAACACACTCTACAATCACACTCAAATGTTGTATTTAACCAATACTTAGCTACCCCGCAAAAACATCGCGTTTAGGTGAAACGGCATTAAGAGAGGAATTTACAATTAATAGGCTGTCGGTCGTTAATGTGAAATCTCGCTAACCGTATTCGCGTTGCCTTAGCATAGATTTAGTTCCCTAAATCTGCTTATTAAGAGGTGGATAATTCACTAAAATGTTTTAATGCACATTTAAATGCACTTGTTAATTTGATTCTGATGTCCTTATAATACACAATCTGATTTTTTTACGCGTACTAACTTGTAAAAGTGTATCACAGATGGTCCACTGCTCCAGTTTGACTGCGCTGCTCGTATTTGCTGCTAACTTCCGGGAATTATTGACAGGCTCCACGATCCGCCATTGCAGTAAAAAAACTGCTCCGTTGGAGTGAACGGAGTTGACGCGACTCTCTCTCTCTATAGGGCTCTGGTTTCGATTAATTCCTTTGACGTCCTCGTGCGCGTTGTTTACATATTCCGCTTCCGAGGAACACGGAGCTGTGAACCTTATTTTGTTGGAACCTTATTTTTCTTAAGAAGTTATCTAGTACATATATTACTGTTTATTGCGTGTCTAAAGCTGTACTGTCGTCTCAGTTTTTTTTTTCTTTATTGTAGTTAATTAGGAGAGGAAACACTTCTTTTTCGGGGGGATGGGAGCGCGCCCAGGTTTAATGGTCACGGTTCGCTACTGATATACGGTCTCTGGTATGAACCCTTTGGGTACAAGCCAGGCTGCATCAGGTTATTGTAGCAGCCTGGCTGATTTGGTGTTTTAGTTAAAAAAATAGGAAATTGTCATATCACGTGCTACTCAACTTTAGAATGTTTGGTTGGGAAGGTGGAATGTTTGGATTCAGTTTCGATGCTGAAAAGCTGAGAAATTGTCGCATGACATTTGGCTCTGAGAATTATCAACCCTACAATCTGAGAATACTATCAACTACAATCTTTACAAATCTTACAAATCTTCCCAGATCTTTCTATTTTTTCTAGATCTTTCTATCTTTCTATTTTTTCTAATTTTTCATCCAGGAGATTTTTTTTACCCTAGGAGAAGTGACCAGCCAAGGCCGGGGCAGGAACCGAAGATCTTCACAGACACACCAGGTGAGAAAAATATATTTTCATATACTGTACATAATTTTATACTTCTATGTAAGACAGTATATTTAGTTCTTATGAGTATGGATTTCCACAGGCTTATTCACAATTATTAAAAATTAAATATACACATTTATGTAGTAGGTTTCTAAGGTTCAGAAAAATAACATGTATATTTATTCTGCTGATGACTGTCAAGCTCTTTATTTCATGTGTACAGGATAATATAATTAATGGAGCATGGGTTATTTCTTTGATTTCTTTGACTCAGTACAATTTTTATGAATTCCACCATGTTAACATTGTCCATGTGGCCATGGAAAAAGCAAATAAAAATAAACATTTTTAAAAAGAAACAGATTTCTAACATCACAAATTCTTAAGCTTTCTCCCCACATTCTGATGACATCACATGGCACCATAGCCCTTCTTATAATCACTTGTTCATTGGGAAACACTTACAAGGCATTTGAGCCTCACTGTGAGGCGTGCTGGGTTTCACTTTACCTGCTGTGGGATTTTCAGGTGTGCCCTACAACCCCCAAGAGACAGTAATCCACAGAGAATATGGCAATATCTGTCTACTTCTGTTATTCGTATATTACATAATCTTTTTCTTAATGTTCAGTCAACATGACAGCAGATGCCCTTCGGAGACCAGTTGGAGACCAGTTGATCCTGGAAGAGGATGAGAATTATCTCCCATCTGAACAAGGTACATTAGCTGTCGCATACTACCTGTTACAGTTTAGGACCCCGGATAAAACTTTAATATATGTTACTGAAATGGTATACTTTAATATCCACCATTGATAAAGTCTACAAGCTACAACAGTCCCATCATTTAATAACTAAATTATAATGTTGACATAATAACTTAATAATATATAATAATAATAATAATAATATATATAATAATAATATTAACAACACATGTCCAGTTGGGACTCTTGTATGTTCGTCCAAGCTATAGCTACACTTTATAACATAGAATCATTCTCCATGCATTATGGACTTAAATATTTGAATTTGTGGGATTTTTCTTGATTTGAAAATATCATACTGATTGTGGGTATATTCATCTTATCCGTATTTCTCCTCAGAGGTCCATGAGTATGCCAGAGAAATTGGCATTGACCCTGATGGGGAGCCAGAGCTGCTGTGGCTGGCCAGAGAGGGGATTGTAGCCCCACTACCTCCTGAATGGAAACCCTGGTAGGACAAGCTCATTCTCATACAGTCACCCAGTTTTCTTATCCTTACACACAGAGCAGTGAGCGTTGGTGTGAGCGTTGGTTCCTTTTAGAAAAAATCCAAGCATACTCTAATGTGCCCTTAATTGAGGAATGGCTTCCATTCCAAGAACTCTACGTCTCATTCATGCTGGCTCGTTCATTCAGGTTCTTGATTACCTGACGTACCAAGGCCCTTTGTCCCCTGTAACTCAGTTATAATTTTAAGTACCATTTATAGAAGTAGGATGCATCAGGACTTTATTGTGAGTGTCATAATGTCACACAGACTCTCTGGAAGCTTGCAAGAAGTGGGCATTAAATCACTTATGACCTAGGTGATTAAATGAGCAAATTAGACAGCCCAACTTTTTTTTAAATACCATGGAACTGCAAGTCTGGAGAAGACTGAATATTTTGACTGGGAAATAAGACTGGGCAAGAGAAAATATAACAGGCAGAAGAGGATTTTTGAAGTTGGAGAGTATGATGTGACATGAAAGATCAGACACAATTTAACATATGAAATCATTTTTGGATTCTGTATTCAAATGGTTTGGGGGAAAGTATGTTATAACCTTATTGTCAGGTGTAACTGGTGTCTTTATATGAGTCAGTACCTTCATAGATAAAACACACAAAGACAAGATCCAGGGGATATTTAATGTTAGTTGTCCCCGAAACTAACAATTGCAAAGTATAAAATTAATATTTCATCACTCTATGCAGCAGATTTGCTTATAGACTTGGCATTATTAATCTGAGCAATGAGACCCAGAGCACCACTCAGTGTTTCAGATGTTGTTCTGTTGACACCTTTGTGGACAGTCCTGTGCTGGAGAACCTAGGCTTGTCTACATGTCATGTGTTTTTATGTGTGTGTTTATCTATGTGATGAGCTTGTCTCTCTTTCCTACTCTCCAGTCAGGATGTGACTGGAGAAGTATACTATTTCAACTTCTCCACGGGCCAGTCCACCTGGGACCACCCCTGTGATGAGCACTACCGCCAACTAGTGGCCCAGGAGCGGGAGTGTGCTCAGCCATGCCACAGCCATGCCATGGATGAAGAGGAGGAGGATGAAGAGCCGAAGAAGGCGTCTGTCCATGAGGTGGAAACACCTGCTAGAATATAATGCTCTGACTTTTAGCTCACTGTCACCTTTGTAGTCTTTACACTGCAGTTGTTCATACATTATGTTCCCAGCTTTTATACACATTTTTATACAGCGCCACTAACATCACTGTGTGTGCTCACGTGATCTTAGTGTTACTGTAGCACCTTGCTCTACCTGACACACACACACACCACACACACACACACACACACACACACACACACACACACACACACACACAGATCTTGTGAATGTCTGTACATGCATGTTTATGCATGTGTGTTTGCATGTGTTGGTGTGTTTGTCTGTGTATGAGCAGGACAGTGAACTCAGGGTGGCAGAGGAGACTGAGCTGGACGTGGACGAAGAAAAGAAAAAGAGAGAGAAGGAGTGTGTGTGTGTGTGTGAGTGTATGTGTGGTGAGTTGTCTGGTCTGTTGCAGGAGGTGAGGGAGGAGGTGCAGAGGGAGCACAGCAGGAAGCTGGAGCAGCTGTCACAGGAGCACCAGGAGCAGCTCTTCACCCTCAGACACGAGCACCTGGAGGAGGTGCAGAGGGAGCACAGCAGGAAGCTGGAGCAGCTGTCGCAGGAGCACCAGGAGCAGCTCTTCACCCTCAGACACAAGCACCTGGAGGAGGTGTGGCAGGGAGAATTCATTTACTCACAGCTCAGTGATCACCTGAGAGACCGAGCCAATGTGTGTTCATCACATGGTGTGTGTGCAGGAGAGCGTGGAGAGGGAGCGCATGTTGAGGGCTCATCTGGAGGAGAGGGAGAGGATGCAGGCTTCGCACACGTCCCAGCTAGATCAGCTCAGACTACAGCTCGACTCTCAGCTCCAACACACCCACAAAATACACATGCAGAAAGTAAGATCCCACACCCATACGATACTCACGTGCAAAAACGCCTCTTCTGCCATACCCAGTCGGGTGTTTATGTGTATAAAGACGGTGTGAGTTGTTTGTATTTGTTTGTTTTTCTTGTGTGTGTGTTTAGGAGTTAGAAGTGCAGAAGATGATTGAGCAATTGGACATGAAAACCAAAGAGCTCAAAACTCAGGAACTGCTACTCCAAACTCAGGTACTTTACCTGCGTTATTTGAGTGTGTGTGTGTGTGTGTGGGTGTGGGTGTGCTACTCCAAACTCAGATACTTTACCTGCTTTATTTGAGTGTGTGTGTGTGTGTGTGTGTGTGGGTGTGGGTGTGCTACTCCAAACTCAGATACTTTACCTGCTTTATTTGAGTGTGTGTGTGTGTGTGTGTGTGGGTGGGTGTGCAACTCCATGCTCAGGTACTTTACCTACTTTATTTGAGTGTGTGTAGGTGTGTGTGCGCTACTCCAAACTCAGGTACTTTACCTACTTTGAGTGTGTATGTGCAACTGGTACACTGAGCTCCAGGTGCCCTTAGGTTAGGTGCCCTTATAGCTGTACTTATAAGTTACTAATCATTCGTCAGTCAGTTCTTTGTGCTGAGAAGTTAACTGACTCAATGACCTGTTTTGAAGAAAAAAAATGAATAGATCATGTCTGGAGTGTGTGTGTGCGTGTGCATGTGCATGCATGCATGTGTGTGAATCTTCAGTCCAGTCACTCAGCTGCCTGATAAAATGATCTGTGTGTGTGTTCGTACTGTTGGTCTGTAGGCTGCAGATTTGAAGAAGAGGAGACAACAGCTGAGTGAGGAAGGAGATGAAGTTGAGAAGGGGATAGAGGTGCGTGTGAGTGTGTGTGACCAGGTGTGTGTGTGTGTGTGTGTGTGTGTGTGTGTATCTGAGAGTCTGTGACCAGGTGTGTGTGTGTGTGTGTGTGTGTGTGTGTGTGTTTCATTGTAAACTGTTATGCTAGGTTGTGTGTCCCCCCCAGGTGTGTGTGTGTGTGTGTGTGTGTGTGTGTGTCATTGTGAACTGTTATGTTAGGTTGTGTGTGTGTGTGTGTGTGTCCCAGGCTCTCCCACGTGTCCTGAGAGAACGGGACAGTCTGCGTGCGGAGCTGGACCGATTAAGAGATGAGAGGAGGAGAGAAAGGGAGGAGCTGGAAAAAGAGAGAGAGGGAAGGAGGAGAGAGAGGGAGGAGAGCAGAAGGATGATGGAGGAGAGAGAAAAACTGCAGGCTAGATGTGATGAACTCCACAGAAGGCTCAGGTAATACACACACACACACACACACATACACACACATTAGCTTTGACCAAGTCAGTACTGGTCTCTGGTGACACAAATGCACGGTACACAGAGTGTGTACATGTACAGATCTGTGTTGGTGTGGAGGGCTCCCTCCGGGTGGAGGAAATGGAACCTCCTCTCTCCCCTGTGCCCACCTCCCACAACCTCCCGCAGCATAGACAAGTATGTGGGTGTGGGTGGGGTGTGGGTGGGGAGGGAGGCTGTCCGATTGTATGTATTTATCATATGTTTATATACTCGTTTGTAATCTCCTCTCTCTCTCTCTCTCTCTCTCTCTCTAGCTTGCGGGAGTATATCTCAGGTGAAGGTGTCCTGCAGAGAGCAAGACAGTTCTTGGAGAAACAGACCAGCTGTCTGAGAGCGAGACAGGCGGCACTAAGGACGGCCCACCCCAGCCCGCAGAGGTCCGCTGCAGGAGGCTCTGCTCAGCCTCTCTGCCAGGTCCGTCAAGTCTAGTCAGTTTTATTTATAAAGCGCTTTTTACAAAACATGGTGTCACAAGCGCATGGGTCCAGATCCCTATTGAACAAGACAGGGGCAAGTGTGGCAGAGACAAACTCCCTATGCGGATTAGGAAGAAACCTTGGGAGGACCAAGACCCCAAAGGGAAGCCATGCTCCATTGGCCCAGCAACTTTAAGTTCATATTTATAGTCCTGTGTCTATCTGAGCAGTCACAGTCTCTCCAATATGGATGCTGGGCCTCAGGTAGGATGCTGGCCGTATTGGCACATGCATCCACGGCATCAGCACATCCACTGGCAACCCAGAGCATCTTCTAGCTCCTTTATGGAATTGTCTTTGTAGAAACATGTAGTCAAGATACAGAATGCAGGTTAATATGTAAAATCAAATTAAACTTCCATATATATAGCACACGTGCCAGTGACTTAGCATGTGGCTCCAGCAGGCTTATCCCTAGCAGCATAACTAAAGAGAGGGGCCTGGAGGTGACCACAGGCATGAGGGTACTGAGACATTACTCTGCCTTCGGCTGTAATCTTGTAGTTTTCGGATCTGAGCGCAATCCTGCGCTTTGAGAGAGCAGCAGGTGAGATGGATTATGGTATGCAGTAAGTTTACTCGGATATTGTGGAGGACTATTTAATGCTTTATAGCAGAACAGAAGAATTTTAAAATCAGTTTGATATTTAACCAGGAGCCAGTGCAATGCTGAGAGAGTAGGACTAATGTGATGCACTTCTCAAGGCCTAGTTAGGACTCTGGCTCTTGGATTCAAGTTGGAATGCAGCAAGTTGGACTTTCTTTAGGGACTGTTTAGAGCAGGGGTAATCAATTAAATCTTTCCGCGGTCCATTTTTGGCAGATAGCTCAGACCTTAGGTCCGGGTCCGCGGTGGCGAACGAAAGTTGTTGAGCGGGGGGGTGGGGGGGGGGGTGGCAAACGAAAGTTGTTGAGCGGGTGGGGGGGGGGGGGGACGTAACACTCAAATGGGTGGTGAGCGTAACACTCGTCTGAAAATAAATTCTCCGGTTTAAAATATAGTCTCCCGTTTTTTTGGCATTTGGGTCCGTATCCAGTTAATAAGGAATGTGATTGGGTCCGGACAGGACGGCATTCGGGTCCGGATCCGGACCGCGGTCCGCCATTTGGTGATACCTGGTTTAGAGCATCCAATTAAAAGTAGTCCAATCTTGATGAGATTGTGGACCAGTTTCTCTGCGTCTGATACCGAACGTACATGTCTCAGCTTGGCAATATTACATGAAGGTGCAAAGGCAGCATTAGTGACATTGCATATGTGTGTGTCAAATGAAAGATCCTAATCACTAGTGACGCCTAAACTTTTAGCAGGAAATTCAGGTGTTACTGAAAAGCCATCTAGTGTAATAAGAAGATCAGACCCATTGCTTCTAGCACCCTTGGATCCAAGAAGTAACACATCAGTCTTATTAGAATTTAGAAGAAGAGAATTAGATGCCATCCAGTTCTTTATTTCTTGGATGCAGTTCTCAGTTTTGGTAGTAGTGTTGACATCATCCAAATTAGAATATATATATATATATATATAAGTGTAAGTAATTACACTTCCAAATTAGAAAAAAAAAAAAAAATATATATATATATATATATATATATATATACATATAAAACTGAGTATCATCTGCATAGCAATGCAAGCTAATACTATGCCTACAAATGCTTGCTAGCCTATATAATGAGAATAACATGGGACCCAATACAGATCCTTATGAGCATTCATTATTTTCAAGTACAAATAGGTAACGATCGGTCAGGTAGGATTTGAACCAGGAGAGTGATTGACCTTTTATCTGAGAATATTAAGAGATTGTTAACTACTTTAGACAGTTTCAGTGCTGTGGTGGGTCTAAGCACGTTAGGTCTTGCAGTGCCTACAGCCATGTAGCCAGGTCAGATGGGAGAGAGTAGGAAGCATGAGTATAGCTCCTCTTAGATGTTCTGCTCCCCTGTGCTGTAGGAGGTGAGTGAGCTGGAGAAGCTGAGGGAGACGGTCCAGAAGGGCCACGAGCTCCTGAGAAAGAAGGAGGAGAGACTCGGCCAGCTGGACACGTCACTGGCAGAGGAGGTAACACACACACACACACGCGTATGCCTGCACCCACACACTTATGTACAAACCCACATTAATACCTACCTGGGCTTTACAATGTTTTACTGTCTCAGCTGTCATGTGATGAAGGCGAGCGGCTGGTGGGAGATCGGAGAGTCTCTGATGTCATAGACTCAGAGACGAGCGGTGTGTGTGGCCAAGAGGAGACGAGTGAGACACACACTCCATGTGCATGCACAACACACACGGGCAGACATTTTAAGAAGGCACTAATTTTGGTTAGCCATGAATAAGGGAAGGTATCAAAACATCCTTCCAGAACAACATCTCCCAACGATTCAGGAGCAGTTTAGCAGCAATGAACAATTATGGACTGTTAATAATTGTACTTCATTAAGGTTCTTAAAAAAGGTTCTTAAAAAAAGCTGAGGAAGCAAACTGTGAAAACTAAAAATATGCCCACAACTGTAAACAGCTCTAGAGTCCACTCTGGTCTTGTTGGTTCATAGTTATCTGATGTTTTTATTTCTCTAGCAGTAATACACCCAAACTCTGGTCTTCCTCTCTGCTACTCCCACTCTCTGTTTCAGCACATGCAGTGCCAGTGAAAGTGCAGCAGTTAGCAGAGTCCCTGCAGCAGATCTCTGGCCAGCTGAACACAGTGCTGGGTGAACTGGGATCTTTCACTGGGAGGAGCGTCCAGCCCCTCCCTCAGCCACCTCCGTCCTCCTCCTTCCCTCCTGCCCCGTCCTGGGCATGGACACCAAGCCCCGCCTCCTCTTCAGTGGCTCAGAACAGCTTCTTACACTCCACCATTAATGGTCAGTGTTGGGAACGTTACTTTAAAAAAGTAATTCGTTATAGTTACTACTTGTTCAAAAAAGTAACTGAGTTAGTAACTGAATTACTCTATAATAAAAGTAACTCGTTACCAGGGAAAGTAACTATTTGCATTACAGTTAAAAAAAAAGTTATATGCCAAGGAATAAGGATTTTTTGAAAAAGCAGTTTTCACAGTCAGTTGAAATGAGTAGATCAGAAAGGTGTTGAACTTTTGATATTTACTGCACATCCACAGACCAGTGCAGGATAAAATCCTTTATAATCCCAAATCTTTGTAAAAAAAAAAAAGCAAAAGCAAACAGTTACACTATATAAAGTGCATTTACATCTTTCAAATTAAATTAAATTCTCTCAACCTGAGACAACTGGTTTGTTCACAACAGAAGTAAACTTAGAATAAAACCTCTATTCTTAATTAAATAAATCAAATACCCAGTCTGGTAGACATTCAGGAACTTCAAGTATTTTCTTAAATAATGTTTATATCGCCACCTTGAAAATGCTAATTTTTCTTCGGCTTGTTCCTGACTCGCCATTTCTGCCTCTTCTCCGTGTCGTGTGTCACTGGTGTGCTTCGGCGCGCGTGTAAAAACACTGGCTCTGATTGGCTACCATAACGGTGCCTTAGCCAATCGCTTACTGACTTGTTAAGTTAAACAGGTGTTACACCGTAACACAGAGAACTGTGACCTATCGAGATCTGTTACTCCTCACTAGCCTGGGCAGCGATCCGCTCGGATTACTGTTAGTATATCAATATATAGTAATGCACCGCTTTTAATGACCAGTAACGTCAACTGCGTTATATTATCCCGTTACTGACTAAATGACGCCGTTACCTAACGCCGTTACCTAACTGTGGTCACACAGTGGGCTGCAGTGATTTTCACTAATGCTTCATTTCTTCATCACTTGTAAAACCTTTGAATACAAATAGAAAACTTCTGCCTCTCCCTCAAGCACAAACCAGTCACTGCTGGATTTATAGCTTTTTTCACATAGTTGATGACCATTGATTTTCTGTGCTAGGATAATGCCGATCTTTTCCAGTGTAAGGGTGGTGCAGTGTAGAGACCTGCTGTGTCAAATTGGCTTCAGAAATCTAAACCGCACTACCTGTATTAAGACTACTCTGATTTTAGGAGTTTCCATGGATACCAGTGCCCGCTATCCTATGAGGGCTACCAGAGCATATAGTGGATACACTCCAGCAAGGTGACTACACACACTTGCACACCTGTGCAGGCTTGGTCACAATCTCTCACTCTCACTCTCTCTCACAGGATCAGTGCTGCTGTTGATTTTGAAAGGAAAATTGATGAACTCATACAGTGCTTTTTCATTATGTGTGTGTGTGTGTGTGTGTGTGTAGTCTCTCCTCTGAGCTAGATGGCCAGAGGCTGCAGAGACTGATCGACGACAACAAAAGGTGGCTGGAATCACGACGCAAAGACCCAAATGTGTATCCTTTCACAATCTCTCTCTCCCCCTCAGCTTATACACATGTACGTATCACACACAAACCAGTACGGGAACAGAATGCATCATATTTTCACACACACTCTCTTGCACCCTTGTATTCTCCTGAACCTCTGCCCAGGCCTCTCTTCACACGCTACCCAGCTGCCCCGCCCACCAATGGGCTGGTCCAGCTCAGCCTGGACAAGAAGAATCAGATCAAGGTCTACCATTACTGAAGAGGCACAACCCACTGATGTCCATGTATGTCCAGTGCAAACAAATCAATGGATAGACAGAATACAAACATGCCTATGGACATAAGAGAACACATGAAATTGTCAAGAGACTTAAACACAGAATGTATAACACTAATGACAGTCGTGTGCATCTACAGTGTACATATACAGTGTTTAAAGTGTAGTATTCAACACATCTGTCCCCTTTAATCCCTTCATACCTTTGTATGTGTTGATGCCATGCCATTAAACAACTGCTGTACAAGTTCATTTCCACAACAGAAAAGCCTCATAAATCCTGATGACAGGATTATCTTGATCTAGATATTATAGTCCCTAATCTTAGTCTGAAGATGAGGATCACCAACAGAGGTTGTGTAAGCCATATGAAGGTTACAGCTTCCTAGGAGTGTTGTGCTTCACAAAACAACGTGTTTACAGATGTGACACTTGGGGACCAGACAGTGCTTAGCCTGTAAATCCTTTTCATGTAGATACGAAATTTTGCATTTATTTTTGTAAAACGAATAAATCTGTGGTGTTTTACATCAGTGTGGCTTGTGATGTTTGATGGTGTGTGTTTCACTTCTGTGCTTACAGTAAGATCAGGAATAGACCTTCTGTTCAGCAATAGCACTTCTACTGCACACCGATTCTGCAGCACATGCCCCACCGTGGATTCTTCTCAGCTCCACCACGAGTGCAGTCAGAAGAAAGCAGAACAATGACTTGCAGCAGAGAAAAAAAACTGCCGTTTTTGCACATCACAGAAAAGTGAATAAAGTTTAATCTGATTCTAGACCTGCTGTAATTGTTATTTTACCGATCTACAGGACATCCTGACACACACCCACTTGCGCTACTGAGAAAACATACAAATGCTTTATTCATTACTCTCAACCATCAGTTATTAAAAACATCACTTTTTTTTTTTTTTTTACATCTGTGCAAATTAGATTCCACCATGTTCACTATCACAGAAGGACTAGTAAAGTGTCCTGGTGAACTAGAGCATTCACTCCTCAGTCAAACCCAAGAGGCCCCAAACCAACATGGAAGGGAGCGGATTGACTAACACACGACTCGGGCGACGTAGGAAAAGAAACAACAAGTGCAAAATGCATTGACGTTTGCATGGCAGGTTTGATTTTTCTCCACTTGAAATACTGAAGCACTGAACGTCGTCTTTGCCGGCATTACAGAAGCAGAGTGTCACAGCGACAGAGCTCGATCATTACGATGGTGACGGCAACAAGAAGCTCGAGAAGCTCCAGCAGGTGTGAAGGACAATCTGATTGGCACGTTCAGTGTCCTCACAGCATCACTCTACAGGGAGCCCAACACTGACTAACGTCTGGCTGTTGAGACGAATCTTCAGGGCTGCAAGGCCTCTTATTGGAAGGCTACAGTATTGTCCAATCATTAGCCAGGAGAAGTTAGAAGACGTAGATTTTATCTCTCTGAATGGTGTCCAGGTCATCGTCCATTGTTAGGAGCACCTGTTTGGAGTAAGGACAAATGAACAGGAAATAAGACCTCGTATTCCTCTAAAGAGGGTTAGGAAATAAAACATTGCATCTCCATCATCGGTTTCCCTCTAAAGAGGAGTCACCAACTGCATGAAGGTTCAATCACACCTGGTATTAAAAATACATTTTGGTGATTAGTGTGTTCACCAAATACAGCTGTAAGCAGGGCCACAAAAACCACCTCCAACATGTGTTCTGTGAATGCCTGATTGACTAGATCTAAAACGTTATCACTGTGAGCCTGCTTGAGTAGATCTGCACCACTCTTGGGTAAAGGAGATGCCTGTGGTTCGAACATTATTAGAAGACCATACCATAAACTCTGCAATCTAGGACTGTCCCCCTCACTGTGCTCATGCATCAAAGACTTTCTCACTAACAGACCACAAGTGGTGAGAATAGGGGACCACACATCATCCCAAATCATTTTAAACACTGGTACACCGCAGGGCTGTGTGCTCAGTCCTAACCTCTTCACACTTTTTACTTTTATGATTGCAGCCCCATCCACGCCTTCAACACATTTGTGAAATATGCTGATGATACAGTAGTGATAGACTGCATCTCTAACAACAATGAAACTCAGTACAGAGAGGAGATTCAGCACCTGGCACGGTGGTGCTCAGACAACAACCTAGCTCTGAACACCACCAAAACTAAAGAGATCATCAGAGACTACCGCACAGTTAAAAGAACTGCACATGCCCCTCTACTCATAGATGGAGATGAAGTGGAATGTGTGCACAGCATCAAATACCTCAGACTCCACATCACAGCTGATCTCACCTAAATACCTCACACCTCATATAGAAGGCCCATCAAAGACTTTTCTTTCTGAGGAAACTAAAGCTGTCTGAACTCCGCTCACAACTACTTGTGAATTTTTACACAAGCACAATTGAGAGTGTACTTTGTCTCTGCATGACTGTATGGTATTCCAGCTGTACAGTATAAGACAGAAAGGACCTGACCCAGGTGGTCAGAACAGCGCAGAGGATCATAGGGAGTCCACTCACAGATCTAGACTCTGTGTATGCTGGCCGCCTTCATAACAAAGCCAGCAACATTATTAAAGATCCCACCCAGCCAGGACACCATCAATTTGTTCCTCATTTCTCATTTGCAACTTTGCTCCACAAAACCTGTATTGCTGCTATTAATATTTTATTTATAATACTTTAATATTATATACATAATATAAATACAGTATATGTTATACTATGCCATATAATCATAACAGTCATATCATCACACCATAACTGCCTCACTTATACCATGTCGCTGCTATAAAATCAGAATTAGTATTTGTCTCGACCGACTCGTGGAATGTTTTATGTATATATGTTGTCTTGCACTGTTTTTATTCTTTTTATGTGACTAAGAGGTACCACTCAGAATTTCGTTGTATCATGTACAATGAAAATAAATCTCTCTACTACTACTACTACTACTACCAAATGGGCTTTATTACAGAATTTCATTACTGCAGTGTCTGGGCTTTTTTTTTGTTCGTTTATTTGTCCATTTTTGTTTGTTTTAGAATACTTTTAATATTTTGTTTTTATTAGGGGTGGGCATAGATTAATTTTTCTAATTTGGATTAATCTCACTGAAATCCTGAAATTAATCTAGATTAAAATGGCTCATTCAGAATATGCGTGCTACCCAAGTAATGACTAAAAGTCAGTCTTTGAGATACGGTTTCTTAATACAGAGGGCGCATTAGACCAGGGGCTCATCTTCTGTTTCCAAAATGCATCAATGACTGCCTGAGAAAACTGTTCTACTTTGATACTTGAAGAAAACAAAACATGCTCAAAAAATGTACTCGTGTTCAACGGTTTATTCAGTTAAACATGAAAATAGTACTGTAAGCCTACATACTTTAAGAAGGCATATTCAGTCAAACATGAATTTGTAAGCCTACATACAGTACATTAAAAGGGGTTGATAACATGTTTATTCAGCTAAACATGGGATTTGAAATGTAAGCCAACATTTAGTACATTTAACCTGTTTTCGGCGACGGCGACTCTTCCCCTGGGCTGCATCGATGCTTGACCCAGCGTCAGCAGCATTAGCAAACGGGTGCTTTGTGTTTAAATGGTACTTCAGACTGGTAGAACTCCTACAATGAACTAATTCCGCGTTGCAACTTTAGTCTTGTCAATGTCTCCATTAGGAAGCTTCTTAAAAATGAATTTTCCATGAAGCAAACCTGGCGGCTTCGTGGCTGCATCCATGTAAACACACGTACGATTCGTTTTGTGTGGTAATTCACAGGTTTGAAAACTCGTTCTCGCTCCCTACTGTGCAATTTGGTTAGGAATAACTCGAGCTAAACTATCAAGGTGAAAGTCATCAGTTTGCTTACCTATTTTGACCCAGCTCCCAACCCAACTTTAAAAATAGATTAATGGTGATATTTTTTTATATCGCCCGATAAGAGTATCACATTATCGAACGCCGTTAACGGCCGATAACGGCCCACCACTAATATATATATATATATATATATATATATATATATATATATATATATATATATATTATATGGCAGTGGGGAACCGTCAGGGCCCTCTACGCCCTCTAAGAGGGCTTAGAAATTCTCTTAAATTATAAATATATATAATATAATTTATCCAATTTTATTTTTTCTACTTACAGTTTGACAGTCGACATCTAAACAATTACAAAAATATAAGCAAATAAATTATTCAACCGTGTCTATTCAATCTGTGTTGGAAGGTGAGGGGTTAAGTGGAAGCCTGTGAGCCTGTCTCCCCCTTGGCCTAGGTGCACGCACCACTTCCTCGTTTGGTGTAAGGATGTTACCATATTTCCGGTTGGTATGCGGAAGTGCCGATGTTATGGCCGAGTCTATGGCTGTGTTCGAAATAGTCTACTACATACTACTGGCATACTGATCGAGCCCCAAATCAGTATGTCGTATGCAGTATGTGACCAAAATGAAAATTTCCAGTACGCGAAACATACCCGGATGACTTACTACTTCCGCAAAATATTCCAGTACGCGAACAGAGCTATCTTCGTGGTGTACTGCATCCCATCATGCAACGCTACGTTCACGTGACCCCGTAGTGTGCTTTGCTTTTGTCGCATACTGGAAACTGTACTGCATACTACTACGAGGACCAGTATGCAGTATCCAGTATATACCGAGTCCAGTATGCAGTATCCAGTATGTAGTAATCTATTTCGAACACAGCCAACGAAATTCGCAAGGTGCCTCTTGGAGTTACCGAAGATTACCGTCAACGATGTGCGTCGTATTGTCAGAGCATCAAGTACAACGCCACAGAGTAAACTTGAAAAGGGTTTCAAGTTCTACGTTTCATCCTACCTCTGCAATTTTGAAGGTAAGTCGCTGACGCTAGTTAGCTAGCTAGCCTGAGGTGGCAGTCTAATGAAGTGATGTTGTTTTTAGTAACGAACCAACCTGTCCTAGTACTAGAAATGCCTTTTTAAAACATGTTTGTATTTCTGATGGAAGTATCAGGCAAAAGTAAAGCTAACGAGATAACAGTGAGGGCTCACTGCTACAGATCTATGAAGAAAACAGATATGCCACACCAGCTGAGAGTAGGACTGGTTAAAATGACACGAGTTCTGTTCTGTGTCACGTTCAAAGTTCTGTTGAACAAGTTCAAAAGTTAGTTCAACACAAGTTCAATCTTTTATCCTTGCTCTTACTTCACGTAAGCTGTGATAACCATAGGCATTGGTTTTCAAAGCTTACAATGGTAGCCAAATGCAGAGTAGCTGTGTGGGAATCATTAGCAGTCTATTTTGCCTATAGTAAACAAATGGGAGTTTATTTTACAGTTCGAGCTATTGTTATCTACCTCTATGACTCAAAAGCAGAATATAGTCCACCTCAGCTATTTTTCAAACTGCATTTTCTAAAATCTGTCAATCTGTCTTTCAAATCTTTCATTTTAACTTCTTTATTAACATGTGGCTTCAACACTTACACCTATTAACATATTCTGATAACACTCTTCAAGAAGCAGTTGAAGTAAAACCTGCACTGTTCTGTTGTTGGTGGTGGAAACAACAAAATAATATAAATATTAGGGATGCACCGAAATGAAAATTCTTAGCCGAAACCGAAAACCGAAAATGAGAAAACCAAGGCCGAAAACCGAAACACCGAAATACATTATGCCAATTATTAGTAACATTGGATTTATGGCTAACCTCACAAAAATCAAAGCATTGCAATTCAAAGAATAAATCAACTACAAAATTTGATTTGAAAATATGTATTTAGCACTGACATTACAGTAATGCATATTATAAAATAAAATTAGTGGTGGGCCGTTAACGGCGATAACGCTGACAATGGCCGACCACTAATTAAATTTAACTCGCTTCCAGACCGTTTTTATCTGAGAGGATAAATATATGTATTTTATACGAGTTAAATTTAATTATAACTGATTGACCTGAAAGATAAATATAAATTCTCTCATAAAAACGTGACGTGAGTTGCAACAACATTAAACAGCTCAGGTAAACACGCTTCTGAGAAATGTCATCTGCTCGGCAAAACATAACGGGGCTCAATGTTCTCTATTAGCCTACGAAATCCCACATCCTCTACGACAGAGAACGGCTGATCGTCTAAGGCAACGAGTTCCATAATTTTTGGTGTAATGTCCTTTGCCTTGGCGCCATCACTGGAAAACTTTTTTGCTAGCTTTATCCAAATAAACACGTGCAGGCGATTTTTGCTTGCGTCATCACAACACATTGTTTCGGCCGTGTTGTTTCGGTGATGAAAGTATTTTGGCCGAAAACCGAAAATGCAAATTTAAGCCATTTCGGCCTAAAATTTTCGGTGGCCGAATTTTTGGTGCATCCCTAATAAATATAAGTAGGCCTGTTTCACTCCTATGTGTAAGCATTTCATCTGGAGTGAAAATGAAGTTTAAATCTAAAATATATTTAGTTTATAGTTGCTCTGTGAACTAGTAGATTGAACCATGCACAACACTGTAGAATAGAAAGACAGTATAGCCAAACGTTACATGAGACAATAGACAAGTGACATTCACCACTAACAACATGATGGGACAGATATTGCGCCTATTGACATTGCTGAAGTCTTCTTTTCAAGATATTAAATTTTGCCTCTTGTGTATTTCAGATGACATTACGTGATTCAATGCCAGTTGTGCTCATTAGCTGCAACTGCTCTTGTGCTGCTGGTTGCGGAATCTGCAACCACTTGGTTGCATTGCTTTTCCAGACAGCTCATTATTCTGAATCTGGCATGTCTGTCGTCCCTCCTGTCCTTTCATGCACACAGACAGAACAGAAGTGGCATAAACCACGAACAATGGTTTGTCTTATTTCATTATTTAATATTAGTTAATGTATCACAGTCACTTTACTAACACAATCTTTTAAATTAATAGGGGGTGAAGCCTGGACCCGTGGATGCCATGGTTGTCCTAAAGCCAAAACCCAAAAACCAGGTGCTACTACAGCCAGTGGAGTTAGGTTTGCAGTACCAAATTGAATAGGCAGATTACAGTGTGTGGTAAAAAAAAAATGCTTTTGATCATCTGATAAGACCCTGTTCTCTTCAAAATTTAATTTAGCCTCGTTGTACTTCAGATGACATGTGAAGAAAACCGCTCCAAACAGAACTTGCTGCTGAGAATTAAGTCTTCGATTTGTTTTCGGAGCCTTGATATCTCCTCGCGTAGCTCTTCATTTTCACTGAGGGAGAGATCAAGCACAGCAGGCTCATTACTGACGCAGTAGTCATGTTCATGACACGGTAAGGGGTCATCATCATCATGGTCAGTCTGCATCTCTGTTAGATCAGTGTTGGGTGGACGCTCTGTTCTTTCCCATACTCCAGGTCGTGGAGTTGGAATAGTATAGTTATTCCATTGAAATAGCACAGGAAAAGCTCCAGGTCGCAGTCGTCGTCGTCCAGCAGGAGTGGGAGGTTCGAGTAGATCAGCAGTGATAAAATGTCGCGAACACACTCAGGGAAGTACTCGTGACGATAAAATGATCTCTCCTGATCTTAACCACCCATTGTTTCTGCAGTTCTGAGTCCTTTGGAAAGGTGTGGAAGCTCAGGTAGGAATTACACCTGTCGATGCTGTGCAGAATGGCACACAGCAGTGGTGGTTGCACCAGCTGTCTGTACATTGTTGAAACGTTTCTTTTTTTTTGTTTACCTGTCATGTTTAGGACACGTAAACGGACAGGAGATGAAGGAAACTTCCAAGTAAATAACACGGTAAATATGTTCGTTACAAGACTGGTGAGGTGAATAGCTAGCACAGTGTACGCTTTCAATGGCTACCGGATGTCAACAACCATCCTAACCTTTTAGCGGAAATTACGTCACTTAACAGCGTGCACATAGGCCATTCAGCAATACCAGTTTCAAATGACAGTAAAATTGACCAATCATATCTTCCCTCTTAGTGGGCGGGCTTAACTGTATGATAATTTCCGCCCGCTGTGGCGACGCTAGCTGTCGTTAGCGTACCACCGCTAGCTAGTTTCGATTCATTCCTTTGATGTCCTCACTGTGCTGTGCTGCAATTTTGCATTTTTCACAGATGCTGGCAAACCTGATGACCTTGTGGACGATGTAGCCAGCAAGATGGAAGAGAATGCATTTCTCGCTCTTTGTGAGATCAGGTGCAGCTCTGTTGACCGCCATTAGCTGTTCCACTCTGACTGATGGTATGACATTTTGCTCCACCGTGTCCAAGAAGTCTGCCAAAAAGCTACTGTTGTCTTCCAGGTAGCTCCCAGACCTGATGGCTGTGAGGAACTGTCCCACAGATATGATTCTCAGTGCATGATGGAATTCCACTGGAGTTGGGACACCTGGCACAGTAGCCAAAAACCTAGGCGTCATACTCGACTCCGACCTATCATTTGATAAATACATAGATAATACTACTAGGATAGCATTTCTACATCTCCGCAACATTGCCAAATTAAGAAATGCATTATCACAGGATGATGCCGAAAAATTGGTGCACGCCTTTGTTAGCTCTAGATTAGACTACTGCAATTCACTACTGTCAGGATGTTCAAATAGGAATCTAAATAAACTTCAAATAGTTCAAAATGCCGCAGCCAGAGTTCTGACCAGAACTAGAAAATTTCAGCATATTAGACCAGTCCTATCAGCCCTGCATTGGCTCCCAGTTAAATTTCGTATTGATTTTAAAATTCTATTATTAACATATAAAGCACTACACGGGCTTGCTCCTGAATACCTCCAGGAACTTATTTCCTACTATGAACCCCCACGTCAACTAAGATCACAGGGTGCTGGTCTTTTATTAGTTCCACAAATTAATAAGGTAACAGCAGGGGGAAGAGCCTTTTCTTATAAGGCCCCCCAGCTTTGGAACAACCTTCCAAAATGCGTACGGGGGACTGACACAGTCACAATCTTTTAAGTCTAGGTTGAAAACCCACCTATTTGGTTTAGTGTTTGATAATTAACATCCCCCCCCCCTTAGATAAAGGTACAGATCCAGGGGTTCATAGACGAAGGGTTTTATGGTTGACTGGGGTGCTGGTGCTGTCGTCCCGTCACTGCTCGTGGTCACTCAAGTTCGTTGACCGTGCAGTGGATGGATGCCATTGTCTTAGAATGCCCCCAAGCCTATGTTACCTTCTGGTTCTGCCTTTTTAGCTAGGCTGTAATAGTTTAACTTAATGCCGGAGTTGCTGCCACACTCCAGAAATGTGTTTAATTTCATCTGTCCTGTATATGTCCTCATACAGAGCTAATTTTCCCTGTTTTATTTTCTCCACATGGCTGCCCGCCTGAAAGGAAGTTCAATTTGAGCGCATAAACACAGAGACAGAACTGCGATTTGAGGATTATTGTGACCTTATAGCGAGCAAATTTAGGCTAATGTGAGAGCACATTGCTGTTTAATGCTTTGATTGTTTTATAATTGTTATATATTACGTTCATTTATATATTTTGAGGGACAAGAAGGGGTGAGAAATTCAGATCAGATTAAATTTCATTATTCACTAAATTTCATGTTCACTAACATTAACATATCTTTAAATCATGGTGATTTCTGTAATCCCATGGTATTGGGGACCTAAGTAATCTAAATGACTAATGTACATTTTCTGACTTTCAGATACGACAGAAGGAAATTGTTTGACTTCATTGTGCAGAAATCTGCTTTAAAAGGGTACATTAAAACACATTACATTTACATCCAGACAGTATATGACATATTAAAATACATTGATAAATTATATATAGCTTGTCTTTTTAATACACACTTATTTACAGCAATGACTTCATCAATAAATCTCTAATAATCTCAAATATGAATATCATGTCAAGCAGTTTTTCTGTGTCCTTTCCTCCATGTTAGTGTAGTGTCCACCGTGGTTTGCTGTGCTGCATGCGCCAATGGATCCGAGAAAGGAGCAAAAATGTATGGTTTCTCCACTGATACTGAGAGGAGAAAAAAATGGTTGGCTCAACTCAGCAGGAGCAATCTTACCCTCACTAAAGATTACAATAGCAAAAAAAAAAAAATATGTGAGGTAATCATCAAACACTGCATTTGCACTTTTCACAATAAACACACTATTGGAAAGCTTATTGCATGATTTATTAAAATACAGAACAGTGAACAAAAAAAATCAAAGACTCCAGACAGACTCGGGTGCAGGTTGAGGGTGCTATCTGGTTGCAGGCTCCATTGAATCCCCTATGGTTCTTTGGCTTAAAGAGAGAGAGGAGAAAAAGACAGGAGAAAATGATTATTATGAGTATTGATGTGATATGAATTTGAACTTGTTGCACACCCTTGGTTGTTTTTTATATATGTAATGAGTGTATACGTATCCAGTAAGTGTTCTCTAATACTGTGTATTCACCCACTATGGGATATGTATATGGGTAGACAAAACTGAGTTGTCATGTGTGAGGAGTAAACTCACATCACTCTGCAGGCACATTTTGAGGCAGAGCAGTTCATCAGAACCAAACGGGGCAAGACTAGGCTGAGAGCAGATGCTGTTCCCACCATTTTTTTGCATCGCCCCGCACTCAGAAAGAGGAAGCCCCCTGCACTACGATGCACCACTGGACCTGTAAAGACAGGGCCCACAGATGCTGATCACAGCTATAGTGTTAGAGGTGACACAGGTATAATAAGTATGAACTCCTAATAATTATATTATTTCTTTAAGTGATAGAATATTTAATACGTAATCAGACTAAATAGTATATATCTTTTATATCCAGCAGTTTCAAAAACTGAGGAAATAAGGGATGAGGATACAGAGCGAAGGGAAAGTGAGATTGAACAAAGAGAGAACATGGCTAGTGAGGAGAGACAGGGAGAGCTAATACAACCCAGTGAGCCAGCAGCCAGTCAGCATAACCATCAGCCAGAAGCCAGCCAACCAGAGTTATTGAAAAAATTAAAGAGACAAGAAAGAATCATCAGGAAAACAAAGGCAGCACTACAAAAAATAAGGAAGGAAAATGCCACTCTCAAGAAGACACTGAAAGTTAGGGACACAAGATTTAAGAAAACGTTTTCAAAAGATCAAATGAAAGCATTAGGCAGACTAACCACAAAAGGGATGAAATGGAGCAATGAGACAATTAAGAAGGCGTTGAAAATTGGCTTTACTGCTGGTGGGACAGGTTACAAGACCCTGCAGGAACTGCAAATTTCCCTGCAAGGAATAAGAACCCTACAGAGAAGGATGCAATGCGTTAGATTTGAGCCTGGAGTGCTGACAGAGGTGTTTGATTTCCTTAAACTGAAGGTAGATGGGTTGACAGAGATTGAACGGGAATGTGTGTTGACCTTGGATGAAATGGCAATCACACCAAGTGTGGAGTTGCATATGCTTACCGGCAAACTCTATGGTGATGTGACTTTGCCAGGTCACACAGGAGTAGCAACACATGCTTGTGTCTTTATGCTGGCTGGAAGCACAACACGGTGGAAGCAAGTAGTGGCATATACTTTCACTGGCAATACTACCAACGGAGCACAGTACAGGCCAATAATTATTGAATTAATACAAAGGGCAGCATCCATAGGGCTACATGTGCTCAACGTCACCACTGACATGGGTAGCCCTAAGCAGGCTATGTGGAGATCCTTTGGGGTCAACCTCAATAAAACATCTGTGCCACATCCATAAACACCAGACAGACAACTTTATTTCATGCCTGATGTCCCACATATGGTAAAGAGCTTAAAAAGTGCCCTTGTCCGTGGACATGTGTTCAACATTCCTGAGGACATTGTAAACAAAGAGAACCTCCTCTCTAATGAGGTTTCAGTGGTCCTATTAAAGACCTAGTGGCCTTTCAGGAAGGGATGGCATTAAAAAATAGCTCCCCATCCGTCAGCTGCAGCCATCGAGCAAAGTCACTTTGACAAGATGAAGGTTGGTCCTGCTCTAAATGTATTCAGTAAGGCAACAAGTGCTGGGCTGAAATACATGGTGCAGCAAGAAAAACGCCCTCTGTCCTACACAACTACAGCGTGGCTACTGGAGCAAGTTGATGATTGGTTCGATCTAATGTCATCTCGTCATCCATTTACGTCCCTGAGCAGACTGAAGATGGAGGAGTAGCAAAAGGCCATCACCTTCCTTCAGGACATTGTCCATCTGTTCCGTGGGATGAAGATTGGTCAGAAGGGACACTGGAAGCCTGTTCAGACTGGGGTGATAATGGCAACAAAGGGCAGTCATGGCCTGGCGGTTAGGGAACTGGTCTTGTGACCGGAGGGTCGTGGGTTCGATTCCCAGACCTGAGGCCATGACTGAGGTGCCCTTGAGCAAGGCACCTAACCTCAACTGCTCCCCGGGCACCGGGCTAGGGCTGCCCACCGCTCTGGGCACGTGTGATCCACAGCCCCCTAGTAATCACTAGTGTGTGTGTGTGTGTGTGTGTGTGTGTGTGTGTGTGTGTGTGTGTGTGTTCTGACTGCACAGATGGGTTAAAAGCGGAGGACAAATTTCAATTGGGGTGTAAAAATCACAATTGGCAAAATATGGCACATTTCATTTCAACAACATCAATTTTAGCCATACAAGAGGAGTTGCTGACTAGAGGACACAGGTTTGTGTTAACATTAAGATTCACACAAGACTGCCTTGAAAATACCTTCAGCTGTGTGAGGTCTAAAAATCCTGTCCCAACTCCAGTGGAATTCCATCATGCACTGAGGATCATATCTGTGGGACAGTTCCTCACAGCCATCAGGTCTGGCAGCTACCTGGAAGACAACAGTAGCTTTTTGGCAGACTTCTTGGACACGGTGGAGCAAAATGTCATACAATCAGTCAGAGTGGAACAGCTAATGGCGGTCAACACAGCTGCACCTGACCTCACAAAGAGCGAGAAATGCATTCTCTTCCATCTTGCTGGCTACATCGTCCACAAGGTCATCAGGTTTGCCAGCATCTGTGAAAAATGCAAAATTGCAGCACAGCACAGTGATGACAGTCCTGCTGGAGAAAACAGCATCTTATTGAACTTAAAAAGAGTTCAAGGCAGGTGCTCTTTGTCATCCTTCCCAAGACGCATATGATTTCATTCAGCAAATTGAGGAACTATTTAGGACCAAGACTGGTTCCTCCCTCATGGAACTCCCCAATGCAGTGAGTGTCTTGGAGAAACAAGCTCAGGCACTTTGCAGTAAGCTTCCAGCTTGCTGTGGAGTACAAGACAAAATCATGAAAAGATTCATACGGCTAAGGTTGAGAATTGAGGCAGCAACAATACCAAATGACAGAAAGAAGAAACAGTTAAAAGATGGTCATTTTGGAAGCAAGAGCCAATCCAGAAAGTTGAAAAACAACTCCAGTAGCCAAGCTTCAAAATCCGGTAACCCCTAAACAGCTCCAAATGTGCCATCAAGCCCATTAGTCACTCCAACAGCAACATTTGGACTAATCATTGCTCCTACAAGTGCTCCAGCCCCCCAGCCAACATCACTACTCCTACACTCCTACAGCCAACATACGGCAGTGTAATAAACATGGATTTCTTATTGCTATTTGAAACTTACCTTGTTGTGTTTTCAATCTCATTGTGCTGCCCTCACTCTGAGTTATCTAATTTCACCAGCTAGACAGCGAGTTAACGACGCTTCAAATAATCAAGCTTTGTTTCTTTGTGTTGATTTATTTGTAGAATGGCCTCTAACCATTGCCCTCTTTAGGCCGTCGTAAAACTAAGAAATAAAATGTACAAGCATAGCATTAGCTAACATCGCAAACTGTCGTGTTACATGTTAACTATACACCACACAATAACAAATCCAGATCAACTCAAATGCACATATTTTTTTACACAAACAAAAATAAAATCACAATTTTGTCATATTATGATACTTACGGACAAATCTCGTCCAAGGCTACAATGTGTGGAGTTCAACATTAATTCGACACACGAACGGCTCGACATTGCGTACGGTCATCTTGAATGATTTCTTTTTTACAAAGTTAATGAAACAGTAATGCCACTCATCCACAAGAGGGAGCTCTGAAATAGCGTACAAAAAACTGCTGCTCAACACAACTTACAAGAGGCAAAACACTCATCATGGTCAGCACCCAATTATCCCACAGCAGGCCACTAATATACACTAACAAGATAAATTAAATACAACATAAATAATACAATAATAGAATACAAGTCTAGTACGGTTACATATGATTACATATATCATACTGTACTATAACATTTTAGTATGTTGTATTACTCTTTAGTCTTGTAAGATTCATTGATCAAAACTGCCACCCTAGTTTCAACTTACCTTGTGTTTTCAATCTCTCTTGATGACCTTCCCTCTCCCTTTGCCATCAGTCTGCTGAGCATAATACAGATAATAGTCAACAGAGTAACAATACCTACAAACACTTGATCTATAAATTACACTGTTGTGTACTATTTAGAAGTCTTAAATATGCATTCTAATCAATATCAGCAGTGATGCATCACAAGAATGGCTCTCCTCCTTATTGTGCGTTAGCTTAACGTTAGCTGGTACTCCAAAATGGATATCCTCATTTCACCTCCTCGACCCAACACACTCTACAATCACACTCAAATGTTGTATTTAACCAATACTTAGCTACCCCGCAAAAACATCGCGTTTAGGTGAAACGGCATTAAGAGAGGAATTTACAATTAATAGGCTGTCGGTCGTTAATGTGAAATCTCGCTAACCGTATTCGCGTTGCCTTAGCATAGATTTAGTTCCCTAAATCTGCTTATTAAGAGGTGGATAATTCACTAAAATGTTTTAATGCACATTTAAATGCACTTGTTAATTTGATTCTGATGTCCTTATAATACACAATCTGATTTTTTTACGCGTACTAACTTGTAAAAGTGTATCACAGATGGTCCACTGCTCCAGTTTGACTGCGCTGCTCGTATTTGCTGCTAACTTCCGGGAATTATTGACAGGCTCCACGATCCGCCATTGCAGTAAAAAAACTGCTCCGTTGGAGTGAACGGAGTTGACGCGACTCTCTCTCTCTATAGGGCTCTGGTTTCGATTAATTCCTTTGACGTCCTCGTGCGCGTTGTTTACATATTCCGCTTCCGAGGAACACGGAGCTGTGAACCTTATTTTGTTGGAACCTTATTTTTCTTAAGAAGTTATCTAGTACATATATTACTGTTTATTGCGTGTCTAAAGCTGTACTGTCGTCTCAGTTTTTTTTTTCTTTATTGTAGTTAATTAGGAGAGGAAACACTTCTTTTTCGGGGGGATGGGAGCGCGCCCAGGTTTAATGGTCACGGTTCGCTACTGATATACGGTCTCTGGTATGAACCCTTTGGGTACAAGCCAGGCTGCATCAGGTTATTGTAGCAGCCTGGCTGATTTGGTGTTTTAGTTAAAAAAATAGGAAATTGTCATATCACGTGCTACTCAACTTTAGAATGTTTGGTTGGGAAGGTGGAATGTTTGGATTCAGTTTCGATGCTGAAAAGCTGAGAAATTGTCGCATGACATTTGGCTCTGAGAATTATCAACCCTACAATCTGAGAATACTATCAACTACAATCTTTACAAATCTTACAAATCTTCCCAGATCTTTCTATTTTTTCTAGATCTTTCTATCTTTCTATTTTTTCTAATTTTTCATCCAGGAGATTTTTTTTACCCTAGGAGAAGTGACCAGCCAAGGCCGGGGCAGGAACCGAAGATCTTCACAGACACACCAGGTGAGAAAAATATATTTTCATATACTGTACATAATTTTATACTTCTATGTAAGACAGTATATTTAGTTCTTATGAGTATGGATTTCCACAGGCTTATTCACAATTATTAAAAATTAAATATACACATTTATGTAGTAGGTTTCTAAGGTTCAGAAAAATAACATGTATATTTATTCTGCTGATGACTGTCAAGCTCTTTATTTCATGTGTACAGGATAATATAATTAATGGAGCATGGGTTATTTCTTTGATTTCTTTGACTCAGTACAATTTTTATGAATTCCACCATGTTAACATTGTCCATGTGGCCATGGAAAAAGCAAATAAAAATAAACATTTTTAAAAAGAAACAGATTTCTAACATCACAAATTCTTAAGCTTTCTCCCCACATTCTGATGACATCACATGGCACCATAGCCCTTCTTATAATCACTTGTTCATTGGGAAACACTTACAAGGCATTTGAGCCTCACTGTGAGGCGTGCTGGGTTTCACTTTACCTGCTGTGGGATTTTCAGGTGTGCCCTACAACCCCCAAGAGACAGTAATCCACAGAGAATATGGCAATATCTGTCTACTTCTGTTATTCGTATATTACATAATCTTTTTCTTAATGTTCAGTCAACATGACAGCAGATGCCCTTCGGAGACCAGTTGGAGACCAGTTGATCCTGGAAGAGGATGAGAATTATCTCCCATCTGAACAAGGTACATTAGCTGTCGCATACTACCTGTTACAGTTTAGGACCCCGGATAAAACTTTAATATATGTTACTGAAATGGTATACTTTAATATCCACCATTGATAAAGTCTACAAGCTACAACAGTCCCATCATTTAATAACTAAATTATAATGTTGACATAATAACTTAATAATATATAATAATAATAATAATAATATATATAATAATAATATTAACAACACATGTCCAGTTGGGACTCTTGTATGTTCGTCCAAGCTATAGCTACACTTTATAACATAGAATCATTCTCCATGCATTATGGACTTAAATATTTGAATTTGTGGGATTTTTCTTGATTTGAAAATATCATACTGATTGTGGGTATATTCATCTTATCCGTATTTCTCCTCAGAGGTCCATGAGTATGCCAGAGAAATTGGCATTGACCCTGATGGGGAGCCAGAGCTGCTGTGGCTGGCCAGAGAGGGGATTGTAGCCCCACTACCTCCTGAATGGAAACCCTGGTAGGACAAGCTCATTCTCATACAGTCACCCAGTTTTCTTATCCTTACACACAGAGCAGTGAGCGTTGGTGTGAGCGTTGGTTCCTTTTAGAAAAAATCCAAGCATACTCTAATGTGCCCTTAATTGAGGAATGGCTTCCATTCCAAGAACTCTACGTCTCATTCATGCTGGCTCGTTCATTCAGGTTCTTGATTACCTGACGTACCAAGGCCCTTTGTCCCCTGTAACTCAGTTATAATTTTAAGTACCATTTATAGAAGTAGGATGCATCAGGACTTTATTGTGAGTGTCATAATGTCACACAGACTCTCTGGAAGCTTGCAAGAAGTGGGCATTAAATCACTTATGACCTAGGTGATTAAATGAGCAAATTAGACAGCCCAACTTTTTTTTAAATACCATGGAACTGCAAGTCTGGAGAAGACTGAATATTTTGACTGGGAAATAAGACTGGGCAAGAGAAAATATAACAGGCAGAAGAGGATTTTTGAAGTTGGAGAGTATGATGTGACATGAAAGATCAGACACAATTTAACATATGAAATCATTTTTGGATTCTGTATTCAAATGGTTTGGGGGAAAGTATGTTATAACCTTATTGTCAGGTGTAACTGGTGTCTTTATATGAGTCAGTACCTTCATAGATAAAACACACAAAGACAAGATCCAGGGGATATTTAATGTTAGTTGTCCCCGAAACTAACAATTGCAAAGTATAAAATTAATATTTCATCACTCTATGCAGCAGATTTGCTTATAGACTTGGCATTATTAATCTGAGCAATGAGACCCAGAGCACCACTCAGTGTTTCAGATGTTGTTCTGTTGACACCTTTGTGGACAGTCCTGTGCTGGAGAACCTAGGCTTGTCTACATGTCATGTGTTTTTATGTGTGTGTTTATCTATGTGATGAGCTTGTCTCTCTTTCCTACTCTCCAGTCAGGATGTGACTGGAGAAGTATACTATTTCAACTTCTCCACGGGCCAGTCCACCTGGGACCACCCCTGTGATGAGCACTACCGCCAACTAGTGGCCCAGGAGCGGGAGTGTGCTCAGCCATGCCACAGCCATGCCATGGATGAAGAGGAGGAGGATGAAGAGCCGAAGAAGGCGTCTGTCCATGAGGTGGAAACACCTGCTAGAATATAATGCTCTGACTTTTAGCTCACTGTCACCTTTGTAGTCTTTACACTGCAGTTGTTCATACATTATGTTCCCAGCTTTTATACACATTTTTATACAGCGCCACTAACATCACTGTGTGTGCTCACGTGATCTTAGTGTTACTGTAGCACCTTGCTCTACCTGACACACACACACACCCACACACACACACACACACACACACACACACACACACACACACACACAGATCTTGTGAATGTCTGTACATGCATGTTTATGCATGTGTGTTTGCATGTGTTGGTGTGTTTGTCTGTGTATGAGCAGGACAGTGAACTCAGGGTGGCAGAGGAGACTGAGCTGGACGTGGACGAAGAAAAGAAAAAGAGAGAGAAGGAGTGTGTGTGTGTGTGTGAGTGTATGTGTGGTGAGTTGTCTGGTCTGTTGCAGGAGGTGAGGGAGGAGGTGCAGAGGGAGCACAGCAGGAAGCTGGAGCAGCTGTCACAGGAGCACCAGGAGCAGCTCTTCACCCTCAGACACGAGCACCTGGAGGAGGTGCAGAGGGAGCACAGCAGGAAGCTGGAGCAGCTGTCGCAGGAGCACCAGGAGCAGCTCTTCACCCTCAGACACAAGCACCTGGAGGAGGTGTGGCAGGGAGAATTCATTTACTCACAGCTCAGTGATCACCTGAGAGACCGAGCCAATGTGTGTTCATCACATGGTGTGTGTGCAGGAGAGCGTGGAGAGGGAGCGCATGTTGAGGGCTCATCTGGAGGAGAGGGAGAGGATGCAGGCTTCGCACACGTCCCAGCTAGATCAGCTCAGACTACAGCTCGACTCTCAGCTCCAACACACCCACAAAATACACATGCAGAAAGTAAGATCCCACACCCATACGATACTCACGTGCAAAAACGCCTCTTCTGCCATACCCAGTCGGGTGTTTATGTGTATAAAGACGGTGTGAGTTGTTTGTATTTGTTTGTTTTTCTTGTGTGTGTGTTTAGGAGTTAGAAGTGCAGAAGATGATTGAGCAATTGGACATGAAAACCAAAGAGCTCAAAACTCAGGAACTGCTACTCCAAACTCAGGTACTTTACCTGCGTTATTTGAGTGTGTGTGTGTGTGTGTGGGTGTGGGTGTGCTACTCCAAACTCAGATACTTTACCTGCTTTATTTGAGTGTGTGTGTGTGTGTGTGTGTGTGGGTGTGGGTGTGCTACTCCAAACTCAGATACTTTACCTGCTTTATTTGAGTGTGTGTGTGTGTGTGTGTGTGGGTGGGTGTGCAACTCCATGCTCAGGTACTTTACCTACTTTATTTGAGTGTGTGTAGGTGTGTGTGCGCTACTCCAAACTCAGGTACTTTACCTACTTTGAGTGTGTATGTGCAACTGGTACACTGAGCTCCAGGTGCCCTTAGGTTAGGTGCCCTTATAGCTGTACTTATAAGTTACTAATCATTCGTCAGTCAGTTCTTTGTGCTGAGAAGTTAACTGACTCAATGACCTGTTTTGAAGAAAAAAAATGAATAGATCATGTCTGGAGTGTGTGTGTGCGTGTGCATGTGCATGCATGCATGTGTGTGAATCTTCAGTCCAGTCACTCAGCTGCCTGATAAAATGATCTGTGTGTGTGTTCGTACTGTTGGTCTGTAGGCTGCAGATTTGAAGAAGAGGAGACAACAGCTGAGTGAGGAAGGAGATGAAGTTGAGAAGGGGATAGAGGTGCGTGTGAGTGTGTGTGACCAGGTGTGTGTGTGTGTGTGTGTGTGTGTGTGTGTATCTGAGAGTCTGTGACCAGGTGTGTGTGTGTGTGTGTGTGTGTGTGTGTGTGTGTGTGTGTTTCATTGTAAACTGTTATGCTAGGTTGTGTGTCCCCCCCAGGTGTGTGTGTGTGTGTGTGTGTGTGTGTGTGTCATTGTGAACTGTTATGTTAGGTTGTGTGTGTGTGTGTGTGTGTCCCAGGCTCTCCCACGTGTCCTGAGAGAACGGGACAGTCTGCGTGCGGAGCTGGACCGATTAAGAGATGAGAGGAGGAGAGAAAGGGAGGAGCTGGAAAAAGAGAGAGAGGGAAGGAGGAGAGAGAGGGAGGAGAGCAGAAGGATGATGGAGGAGAGAGAAAAACTGCAGGCTAGATGTGATGAACTCCACAGAAGGCTCAGGTAATACACACACACACACACACACATACACACACATTAGCTTTGACCAAGTCAGTACTGGTCTCTGGTGACACAAATGCACGGTACACAGAGTGTGTACATGTACAGATCTGTGTTGGTGTGGAGGGCTCCCTCCGGGTGGAGGAAATGGAACCTCCTCTCTCCCCTGTGCCCACCTCCCACAACCTCCCGCAGCATAGACAAGTATGTGGGTGTGGGTGGGGTGTGGGTGGGGAGGGAGGCTGTCCGATTGTATGTATTTATCATATGTTTATATACTCGTTTGTAATCTCCTCTCTCTCTCTCTCTCTCTCTCTCTCTCTAGCTTGCGGGAGTATATCTCAGGTGAAGGTGTCCTGCAGAGAGCAAGACAGTTCTTGGAGAAACAGACCAGCTGTCTGAGAGCGAGACAGGCGGCACTAAGGACGGCCCACCCCAGCCCGCAGAGGTCCGCTGCAGGAGGCTCTGCTCAGCCTCTCTGCCAGGTCCGTCAAGTCTAGTCAGTTTTATTTATAAAGCGCTTTTTACAAAACATGGTGTCACAAGCGCATGGGTCCAGATCCCTATTGAACAAGACAGGGGCAAGTGTGGCAGAGACAAACTCCCTATGCGGATTAGGAAGAAACCTTGGGAGGACCAAGACCCCAAAGGGAAGCCATGCTCCATTGGCCCAGCAACTTTAAGTTCATATTTATAGTCCTGTGTCTATCTGAGCAGTCACAGTCTCTCCAATATGGATGCTGGGCCTCAGGTAGGATGCTGGCCGTATTGGCACATGCATCCACGGCATCAGCACATCCACTGGCAACCCAGAGCATCTTCTAGCTCCTTTATGGAATTGTCTTTGTAGAAACATGTAGTCAAGATACAGAATGCAGGTTAATATGTAAAATCAAATTAAACTTCCATATATATAGCACACGTGCCAGTGACTTAGCATGTGGCTCCAGCAGGCTTATCCCTAGCAGCATAACTAAAGAGAGGGGCCTGGAGGTGACCACAGGCATGAGGGTACTGAGACATTACTCTGCCTTCGGCTGTAATCTTGTAGTTTTCGGATCTGAGCGCAATCCTGCGCTTTGAGAGAGCAGCAGGTGAGATGGATTATGGTATGCAGTAAGTTTACTCGGATATTGTGGAGGACTATTTAATGCTTTATAGCAGAACAGAAGAATTTTAAAATCAGTTTGATATTTAACCAGGAGCCAGTGCAATGCTGAGAGAGTAGGACTAATGTGATGCACTTCTCAAGGCCTAGTTAGGACTCTGGCTCTTGGATTCAAGTTGGAATGCAGCAAGTTGGACTTTCTTTAGGGACTGTTTAGAGCAGGGGTAATCAATTAAATCTTTCCGCGGTCCATTTTTGGCAGATAGCTCAGACCTTAGGTCCGGGTCCGCGGTGGCGAACGAAAGTTGTTGAGCGGGGGGGTGGGGGGGGGGGTGGCAAACGAAAGTTGTTGAGCGGGTGGGGGGGGGGGGGACGTAACACTCAAATGGGTGGTGAGCGTAACACTCGTCTGAAAATAAATTCTCCGGTTTAAAATATAGTCTCCCGTTTTTTTGGCATTTGGGTCCGTATCCAGTTAATAAGGAATGTGATTGGGTCCGGACAGGACGGCATTCGGGTCCGGATCCGGACCGCGGTCCGCCATTTGGTGATACCTGGTTTAGAGCATCCAATTAAAAGTAGTCCAATCTTGATGAGATTGTGGACCAGTTTCTCTGCGTCTGATACCGAACGTACATGTCTCAGCTTGGCAATATTACATGAAGGTGCAAAGGCAGCATTAGTGACATTGCATATGTGTGTGTCAAATGAAAGATCCTAATCACTAGTGACGCCTAAACTTTTAGCAGGAAATTCAGGTGTTACTGAAAAGCCATCTAGTGTAATAAGAAGATCAGACCCATTGCTTCTAGCACCCTTGGATCCAAGAAGTAACACATCAGTCTTATTAGAATTTAGAAGAAGAGAATTAGATGCCATCCAGTTCTTTATTTCTTGGATGCAGTTCTCAGTTTTGGTAGTAGTGTTGACATCATCCAAATTAGAATATATATATATATATATATAAGTGTAAGTAATTACACTTCCAAATTAGAAAAAAAAAAAATATATATATATATATATATATATATATATATATATATATATATATATATATATATATATATATATATATATACATATAAAACTGAGTATCATCTGCATAGCAATGCAAGCTAATACTATGCCTACAAATGCTTGCTAGCCTATATAATGAGAATAACATGGGACCCAATACAGATCCTTATGAGCATTCATTATTTTCAAGTACAAATAGGTAACGATCGGTCAGGTAGGATTTGAACCAGGAGAGTGATTGACCTTTTATCTGAGAATATTAAGAGATTGTTAACTACTTTAGACAGTTTCAGTGCTGTGGTGGGTCTAAGCACGTTAGGTCTTGCAGTGCCTACAGCCATGTAGCCAGGTCAGATGGGAGAGAGTAGGAAGCATGAGTATAGCTCCTCTTAGATGTTCTGCTCCCCTGTGCTGTAGGAGGTGAGTGAGCTGGAGAAGCTGAGGGAGACGGTCCAGAAGGGCCACGAGCTCCTGAGAAAGAAGGAGGAGAGACTCGGCCAGCTGGACACGTCACTGGCAGAGGAGGTAACACACACACACACACGCGTATGCCTGCACCCACACACTTATGTACAAACCCACATTAATACCTACCTGGGCTTTACAATGTTTTACTGTCTCAGCTGTCATGTGATGAAGGCGAGCGGCTGGTGGGAGATCGGAGAGTCTCTGATGTCATAGACTCAGAGACGAGCGGTGTGTGTGGCCAAGAGGAGACGAGTGAGACACACACTCCATGTGCATGCACAACACACACGGGCAGACATTTTAAGAAGGCACTAATTTTGGTTAGCCATGAATAAGGGAAGGTATCAAAACATCCTTCCAGAACAACATCTCCCAACGATTCAGGAGCAGTTTAGCAGCAATGAACAATTATGGACTGTTAATAATTGTACTTCATTAAGGTTCTTAAAAAAGGTTCTTAAAAAAAGCTGAGGAAGCAAACTGTGAAAACTAAAAATATGCCCACAACTGTAAACAGCTCTAGAGTCCACTCTGGTCTTGTTGGTTCATAGTTATCTGATGTTTTTATTTCTCTAGCAGTAATACACCCAAACTCTGGTCTTCCTCTCTGCTACTCCCACTCTCTGTTTCAGCACATGCAGTGCCAGTGAAAGTGCAGCAGTTAGCAGAGTCCCTGCAGCAGATCTCTGGCCAGCTGAACACAGTGCTGGGTGAACTGGGATCTTTCACTGGGAGGAGCGTCCAGCCCCTCCCTCAGCCACCTCCGTCCTCCTCCTTCCCTCCTGCCCCGTCCTGGGCATGGACACCAAGCCCCGCCTCCTCTTCAGTGGCTCAGAACAGCTTCTTACACTCCACCATTAATGGTCAGTGTTGGGAACGTTACTTTAAAAAAGTAATTCGTTATAGTTACTACTTGTTCAAAAAAGTAACTGAGTTAGTAACTGAATTACTCTATAATAAAAGTAACTCGTTACCAGGGAAAGTAACTATTTGCATTACAGTTAAAAAAAAAGTTATATGCCAAGGAATAAGGATTTTTTGAAAAAGCAGTTTTCACAGTCAGTTGAAATGAGTAGATCAGAAAGGTGTTGAACTTTTGATATTTACTGCACATCCACAGACCAGTGCAGGATAAAATCCTTTATAATCCCAAATCTTTGTAAAAAAAAAAAAGCAAAAGCAAACAGTTACACTATATAAAGTGCATTTACATCTTTCAAATTAAATTAAATTCTCTCAACCTGAGACAACTGGTTTGTTCACAACAGAAGTAAACTTAGAATAAAACCTCTATTCTTAATTAAATAAATCAAATACCCAGTCTGGTAGACATTCAGGAACTTCAAGTATTTTCTTAAATAATGTTTATATCGCCACCTTGAAAATGCTAATTTTTCTTCGGCTTGTTCCTGACTCGCCATTTCTGCCTCTTCTCCGTGTCGTGTGTCACTGGTGTGCTTCGGCGCGCGTGTAAAAACACTGGCTCTGATTGGCTACCATAACGGTGCCTTAGCCAATCGCTTACTGACTTGTTAAGTTAAACAGGTGTTACACCGTAACACAGAGAACTGTGACCTATCGAGATCTGTTACTCCTCACTAGCCTGGGCAGCGATCCGCTCGGATTACTGTTAGTATATCAATATATAGTAATGCACCGCTTTTAATGACCAGTAACGTCAACTGCGTTATATTATCCCGTTACTGACTAAATGACGCCGTTACCTAACGCCGTTACCTAACTGTGGTCACACAGTGGGCTGCAGTGATTTTCACTAATGCTTCATTTCTTCATCACTTGTAAAACCTTTGAATACAAATAGAAAACTTCTGCCTCTCCCTCAAGCACAAACCAGTCACTGCTGGATTTATAGCTTTTTTCACATAGTTGATGACCATTGATTTTCTGTGCTAGGATAATGCCGATCTTTTCCAGTGTAAGGGTGGTGCAGTGTAGAGACCTGCTGTGTCAAATTGGCTTCAGAAATCTAAACCGCACTACCTGTATTAAGACTACTCTGATTTTAGGAGTTTCCATGGATACCAGTGCCCGCTATCCTATGAGGGCTACCAGAGCATATAGTGGATACACTCCAGCAAGGTGACTACACACACTTGCACACCTGTGCAGGCTTGGTCACAATCTCTCACTCTCACTCTCTCTCACAGGATCAGTGCTGCTGTTGATTTTGAAAGGAAAATTGATGAACTCATACAGTGCTTTTTCATTATGTGTGTGTGTGTGTGTGTGTGTGTAGTCTCTCCTCTGAGCTAGATGGCCAGAGGCTGCAGAGACTGATCGACGACAACAAAAGGTGGCTGGAATCACGACGCAAAGACCCAAATGTGTATCCTTTCACAATCTCTCTCTCCCCCTCAGCTTATACACATGTACGTATCACACACAAACCAGTACGGGAACAGAATGCATCATATTTTCACACACACTCTCTTGCACCCTTGTATTCTCCTGAACCTCTGCCCAGGCCTCTCTTCACACGCTACCCAGCTGCCCCGCCCACCAATGGGCTGGTCCAGCTCAGCCTGGACAAGAAGAATCAGATCAAGGTCTACCATTACTGAAGAGGCACAACCCACTGATGTCCATGTATGTCCAGTGCAAACAAATCAATGGATAGACAGAATACAAACATGCCTATGGACATAAGAGAACACATGAAATTGTCAAGAGACTTAAACACAGAATGTATAACACTAATGACAGTCGTGTGCATCTACAGTGTACATATACAGTGTTTAAAGTGTAGTATTCAACACATCTGTCCCCTTTAATCCCTTCATACCTTTGTATGTGTTGATGCCATGCCATTAAACAACTGCTGTACAAGTTCATTTCCACAACAGAAAAGCCTCATAAATCCTGATGACAGGATTATCTTGATCTAGATATTATAGTCCCTAATCTTAGTCTGAAGATGAGGATCACCAACAGAGGTTGTGTAAGCCATATGAAGGTTACAGCTTCCTAGGAGTGTTGTGCTTCACAAAACAACGTGTTTACAGATGTGACACTTGGGGACCAGACAGTGCTTAGCCTGTAAATCCTTTTCATGTAGATACGAAATTTTGCATTTATTTTTGTAAAACGAATAAATCTGTGGTGTTTTACATCAGTGTGGCTTGTGATGTTTGATGGTGTGTGTTTCACTTCTGTGCTTACAGTAAGATCAGGAATAGACCTTCTGTTCAGCAATAGCACTTCTACTGCACACCGATTCTGCAGCACATGCCCCACCGTGGATTCTTCTCAGCTCCACCACGAGTGCAGTCAGAAGAAAGCAGAACAATGACTTGCAGCAGAGAAAAAAAACTGCCGTTTTTGCACATCACAGAAAAGTGAATAAAGTTTAATCTGATTCTAGACCTGCTGTAATTGTTATTTTACCGATCTACAGGACATCCTGACACACACCCACTTGCGCTACTGAGAAAACATACAAATGCTTTATTCATTACTCTCAACCATCAGTTATTAAAAACATCACTTTTTTTTTTTTTTTACATCTGTGCAAATTAGATTCCACCATGTTCACTATCACAGAAGGACTAGTAAAGTGTCCTGGTGAACTAGAGCATTCACTCCTCAGTCAAACCCAAGAGGCCCCAAACCAACATGGAAGGGAGCGGATTGACTAACACACGACTCGGGCGACGTAGGAAAAGAAACAACAAGTGCAAAATGCATTGACGTTTGCATGGCAGGTTTGATTTTTCTCCACTTGAAATACTGAAGCACTGAACGTCGTCTTTGCCGGCATTACAGAAGCAGAGTGTCACAGCGACAGAGCTCGATCATTACGATGGTGACGGCAACAAGAAGCTCGAGAAGCTCCAGCAGGTGTGAAGGACAATCTGATTGGCACGTTCAGTGTCCTCACAGCATCACTCTACAGGGAGCCCAACACTGACTAACGTCTGGCTGTTGAGACGAATCTTCAGGGCTGCAAGGCCTCTTATTGGAAGGCTACAGTATTGTCCAATCATTAGCCAGGAGAAGTTAGAAGACGTAGATTTTATCTCTCTGAATGGTGTCCAGGTCATCGTCCATTGTTAGGAGCACCTGTTTGGAGTAAGGACAAATGAACAGGAAATAAGACCTCGTATTCCTCTAAAGAGGGTTAGGAAATAAAACATTGCATCTCCATCATCGGTTTCCCTCTAAAGAGGAGTCACCAACTGCATGAAGGTTCAATCACACCTGGTATTAAAAATACATTTTGGTGATTAGTGTGTTCACCAAATACAGCTGTAAGCAGGGCCACAAAAACCACCTCCAACATGTGTTCTGTGAATGCCTGATTGACTAGATCTAAAACGTTATCACTGTGAGCCTGCTTGAGTAGATCTGCACCACTCTTGGGTAAAGGAGATGCCTGTGGTTCGAACATTATTAGAAGACCATACCATAAACTCTGCAATCTAGGACTGTCCCCCTCACTGTGCTCATGCATCAAAGACTTTCTCACTAACAGACCACAAGTGGTGAGAATAGGGGACCACACATCATCCCAAATCATTTTAAACACTGGTACACCGCAGGGCTGTGTGCTCAGTCCTAACCTCTTCACACTTTTTACTTTTATGATTGCAGCCCCATCCACGCCTTCAACACATTTGTGAAATATGCTGATGATACAGTAGTGATAGACTGCATCTCTAACAACAATGAAACTCAGTACAGAGAGGAGATTCAGCACCTGGCACGGTGGTGCTCAGACAACAACCTAGCTCTGAACACCACCAAAACTAAAGAGATCATCAGAGACTACCGCACAGTTAAAAGAACTGCACATGCCCCTCTACTCATAGATGGAGATGAAGTGGAATGTGTGCACAGCATCAAATACCTCAGACTCCACATCACAGCTGATCTCACCTAAATACCTCACACCTCATATAGAAGGCCCATCAAAGACTTTTCTTTCTGAGGAAACTAAAGCTGTCTGAACTCCGCTCACAACTACTTGTGAATTTTTACACAAGCACAATTGAGAGTGTACTTTGTCTCTGCATGACTGTATGGTATTCCAGCTGTACAGTATAAGACAGAAAGGACCTGACCCAGGTGGTCAGAACAGCGCAGAGGATCATAGGGAGTCCACTCACAGATCTAGACTCTGTGTATGCTGGCCGCCTTCATAACAAAGCCAGCAACATTATTAAAGATCCCACCCAGCCAGGACACCATCAATTTGTTCCTCATTTCTCATTTGCAACTTTGCTCCACAAAACCTGTATTGCTGCTATTAATATTTTATTTATAATACTTTAATATTATATACATAATATAAATACAGTATATGTTATACTATGCCATATAATCATAACAGTCATATCATCACACCATAACTGCCTCACTTATACCATGTCGCTGCTATAAAATCAGAATTAGTATTTGTCTCGACCGACTCGTGGAATGTTTTATGTATATATGTTGTCTTGCACTGTTTTTATTCTTTTTATGTGACTAAGAGGTACCACTCAGAATTTCGTTGTATCATGTACAATGAAAATAAATCTCTCTACTACTACTACTACTACTACCAAATGGGCTTTATTACAGAATTTCATTACTGCAGTGTCTGGGCTTTTTTTTTGTTCGTTTATTTGTCCATTTTTGTTTGTTTTAGAATACTTTTAATATTTTGTTTTTATTAGGGGTGGGCATAGATTAATTTTTCTAATTTGGATTAATCTCACTGAAATCCTGAAATTAATCTAGATTAAAATGGCTCATTCAGAATATGCGTGCTACCCAAGTAATGACTAAAAGTCAGTCTTTGAGATACGGTTTCTTAATACAGAGGGCGCATTAGACCAGGGGCTCATCTTCTGTTTCCAAAATGCATCAATGACTGCCTGAGAAAACTGTTCTACTTTGATACTTGAAGAAAACAAAACATGCTCAAAAAATGTACTCGTGTTCAACGGTTTATTCAGTTAAACATGAAAATAGTACTGTAAGCCTACATACTTTAAGAAGGCATATTCAGTCAAACATGAATTTGTAAGCCTACATACAGTACATTAAAAGGGGTTGATAACATGTTTATTCAGCTAAACATGGGATTTGAAATGTAAGCCAACATTTAGTACATTTAACCTGTTTTCGGCGACGGCGACTCTTCCCCTGGGCTGCATCGATGCTTGACCCAGCGTCAGCAGCATTAGCAAACGGGTGCTTTGTGTTTAAATGGTACTTCAGACTGGTAGAACTCCTACAATGAACTAATTCCGCGTTGCAACTTTAGTCTTGTCAATGTCTCCATTAGGAAGCTTCTTAAAAATGAATTTTCCATGAAGCAAACCTGGCGGCTTCGTGGCTGCATCCATGTAAACACACGTACGATTCGTTTTGTGTGGTAATTCACAGGTTTGAAAACTCGTTCTCGCTCCCTACTGTGCAATTTGGTTAGGAATAACTCGAGCTAAACTATCAAGGTGAAAGTCATCAGTTTGCTTACCTATTTTGACCCAGCTCCCAACCCAACTTTAAAAATAGATTAATGGTGATATTTTTTTATATCGCCCGATAAGAGTATCACATTATCGAACGCCGTTAACGGCCGATAACGGCCCACCACTAATATATATATATATATATATATATATATATATATATATATATATATATATATATATATATATATATATTATATGGCAGTGGGGAACCGTCAGGGCCCTCTACGCCCTCTAAGAGGGCTTAGAAATTCTCTTAAATTATAAATATATATAATATAATTTATCCAATTTTATTTTTTCTACTTACAGTTTGACAGTCGACATCTAAACAATTACAAAAATATAAGCAAATAAATTATTCAACCGTGTCTATTCAATCTGTGTTGGAAGGTGAGGGGTTAAGTGGAAGCCTGTGAGCCTGTCTCCCCCTTGGCCTAGGTGCACGCACCACTTCCTCGTTTGGTGTAAGGATGTTACCATATTTCCGGTTGGTATGCGGAAGTGCCGATGTTATGGCCGAGTCTATGGCTGTGTTCGAAATAGTCTACTACATACTACTGGCATACTGATCGAGCCCCAAATCAGTATGTCGTATGCAGTATGTGACCAAAATGAAAATTTCCAGTACGCGAAACATACCCGGATGACTTACTACTTCCGCAAAATATTCCAGTACGCGAACAGAGCTATCTTCGTGGTGTACTGCATCCCATCATGCAACGCTACGTTCACGTGACCCCGTAGTGTGCTTTGCTTTTGTCGCATACTGGAAACTGTACTGCATACTACTACGAGGACCAGTATGCAGTATCCAGTATATACCGAGTCCAGTATGCAGTATCCAGTATGTAGTAATCTATTTCGAACACAGCCAACGAAATTCGCAAGGTGCCTCTTGGAGTTACCGAAGATTACCGTCAACGATGTGCGTCGTATTGTCAGAGCATCAAGTACAACGCCACAGAGTAAACTTGAAAAGGGTTTCAAGTTCTACGTTTCATCCTACCTCTGCAATTTTGAAGGTAAGTCGCTGACGCTAGTTAGCTAGCTAGCCTGAGGTGGCAGTCTAATGAAGTGATGTTGTTTTTAGTAACGAACCAACCTGTCCTAGTACTAGAAATGCCTTTTTAAAACATGTTTGTATTTCTGATGGAAGTATCAGGCAAAAGTAAAGCTAACGAGATAACAGTGAGGGCTCACTGCTACAGATCTATGAAGAAAACAGATATGCCACACCAGCTGAGAGTAGGACTGGTTAAAATGACACGAGTTCTGTTCTGTGTCACGTTCAAAGTTCTGTTGAACAAGTTCAAAAGTTAGTTCAACACAAGTTCAATCTTTTATCCTTGCTCTTACTTCACGTAAGCTGTGATAACCATAGGCATTGGTTTTCAAAGCTTACAATGGTAGCCAAATGCAGAGTAGCTGTGTGGGAATCATTAGCAGTCTATTTTGCCTATAGTAAACAAATGGGAGTTTATTTTACAGTTCGAGCTATTGTTATCTACCTCTATGACTCAAAAGCAGAATATAGTCCACCTCAGCTATTTTTCAAACTGCATTTTCTAAAATCTGTCAATCTGTCTTTCAAATCTTTCATTTTAACTTCTTTATTAACATGTGGCTTCAACACTTACACCTATTAACATATTCTGATAACACTCTTCAAGAAGCAGTTGAAGTAAAACCTGCACTGTTCTGTTGTTGGTGGTGGAAACAACAAAATAATATAAATATTAGGGATGCACCGAAATGAAAATTCTTAGCCGAAACCGAAAACCGAAAATGAGAAAACCAAGGCCGAAAACCGAAACACCGAAATACATTATGCCAATTATTAGTAACATTGGATTTATGGCTAACCTCACAAAAATCAAAGCATTGCAATTCAAAGAATAAATCAACTACAAAATTTGATTTGAAAATATGTATTTAGCACTGACATTACAGTAATGCATATTATAAAATAAAATTAGTGGTGGGCCGTTAACGGCGATAACGCTGACAATGGCCGACCACTAATTAAATTTAACTCGCTTCCAGACCGTTTTTATCTGAGAGGATAAATATATGTATTTTATACGAGTTAAATTTAATTATAACTGATTGACCTGAAAGATAAATATAAATTCTCTCATAAAAACGTGACGTGAGTTGCAACAACATTAAACAGCTCAGGTAAACACGCTTCTGAGAAATGTCATCTGCTCGGCAAAACATAACGGGGCTCAATGTTCTCTATTAGCCTACGAAATCCCACATCCTCTACGACAGAGAACGGCTGATCGTCTAAGGCAACGAGTTCCATAATTTTTGGTGTAATGTCCTTTGCCTTGGCGCCATCACTGGAAAACTTTTTTGCTAGCTTTATCCAAATAAACACGTGCAGGCGATTTTTGCTTGCGTCATCACAACACATTGTTTCGGCCGTGTTGTTTCGGTGATGAAAGTATTTTGGCCGAAAACCGAAAATGCAAATTTAAGCCATTTCGGCCTAAAATTTTCGGTGGCCGAATTTTTGGTGCATCCCTAATAAATATAAGTAGGCCTGTTTCACTCCTATGTGTAAGCATTTCATCTGGAGTGAAAATGAAGTTTAAATCTAAAATATATTTAGTTTATAGTTGCTCTGTGAACTAGTAGATTGAACCATGCACAACACTGTAGAATAGAAAGACAGTATAGCCAAACGTTACATGAGACAATAGACAAGTGACATTCACCACTAACAACATGATGGGACAGATATTGCGCCTATTGACATTGCTGAAGTCTTCTTTTCAAGATATTAAATTTTGCCTCTTGTGTATTTCAGATGACATTACGTGATTCAATGCCAGTTGTGCTCATTAGCTGCAACTGCTCTTGTGCTGCTGGTTGCGGAATCTGCAACCACTTGGTTGCATTGCTTTTCCAGACAGCTCATTATTCTGAATCTGGCATGTCTGTCGTCCCTCCTGTCCTTTCATGCACACAGACAGAACAGAAGTGGAATAAACCACGAACAATGGTTTGTCTTATTTCATTATTTAATATTAGTTAATGTATCACAGTCACTTTACTAACACAATCTTTTAAATTAATAGGGGGTGAAGCCTGGACCCGTGGATGCCATGGTTGTCCTAAAGCCAAAACCCAAAAACCAGGTGCTACTACAGCCAGTGGAGTTAGGTTTGCAGTACCAAATTGAATAGGCAGATTACAGTGTGTGGTAAAAAAAAAATGCTTTTGATCATCTGATAAGACCCTGTTCTCTTCAAAATTTAATTTAGCCTCGTTGTACTTCAGATGACATGTGAAGAAAACCGCTCCAAACAGAACTTGCTGCTGAGAATTAAGTCTTCGATTTGTTTTCGGAGCCTTGATATCTCCTCGCGTAGCTCTTCATTTTCACTGAGGGAGAGATCAAGCACAGCAGGCTCATTACTGACGCAGTAGTCATGTTCATGACACGGTAAGGGGTCATCATCATCATGGTCAGTCTGCATCTCTGTTAGATCAGTGTTGGGTGGACGCTCTGTTCTTTCCCATACTCCAGGTCGTGGAGTTGGAATAGTATAGTTATTCCATTGAAATAGCACAGGAAAAGCTCCAGGTCGCAGTCGTCGTCGTCCAGCAGGAGTGGGAGGTTCGAGTAGATCAGCAGTGATAAAATGTCGCGAACACACTCAGGGAAGTACTCGTGACGATAAAATGATCTCTCCTGATCTTAACCACCCATTGTTTCTGCAGTTCTGAGTCCTTTGGAAAGGTGTGGAAGCTCAGGTAGGAATTACACCTGTCGATGCTGTGCAGAATGGCACACAGCAGTGGTGGTTGCACCAGCTGTCTGTACATTGTTGAAACGTTTCTTTTTTTTTGTTTACCTGTCATGTTTAGGACACGTAAACGGACAGGAGATGAAGGAAACTTCCAAGTAAATAACACGGTAAATATGTTCGTTACAAGACTGGTGAGGTGAATAGCTAGCACAGTGTACGCTTTCAATGGCTACCGGATGTCAACAACCATCCTAACCTTTTAGCGGAAATTACGTCACTTAACAGCGTGCACATAGGCCATTCAGCAATACCAGTTTCAAATGACAGTAAAATTGACCAATCATATCTTCCCTCTTAGTGGGCGGGCTTAACTGTATGATAATTTCCGCCCGCTGTGGCGACGCTAGCTGTCGTTAGCGTACCACCGCTAGCTAGTTTCGATTCATTCCTTTGATGTCCTCACTGTGCTGTGCTGCAATTTTGCATTTTTCACAGATGCTGGCAAACCTGATGACCTTGTGGACGATGTAGCCAGCAAGATGGAAGAGAATGCATTTCTCGCTCTTTGTGAGATCAGGTGCAGCTCTGTTGACCGCCATTAGCTGTTCCACTCTGACTGATGGTATGACATTTTGCTCCACCGTGTCCAAGAAGTCTGCCAAAAAGCTACTGTTGTCTTCCAGGTAGCTCCCAGACCTGATGGCTGTGAGGAACTGTCCCACAGATATGATTCTCAGTGCATGATGGAATTCCACTGGAGTTGGGACACCTGGCACAGTAGCCAAAAACCTAGGCGTCATACTCGACTCCGACCTATCATTTGATAAATACATAGATAATACTACTAGGATAGCATTTCTACATCTCCGCAACATTGCCAAATTAAGAAATGCATTATCACAGGATGATGCCGAAAAATTGGTGCACGCCTTTGTTAGCTCTAGATTAGACTACTGCAATTCACTACTGTCAGGATGTTCAAATAGGAATCTAAATAAACTTCAAATAGTTCAAAATGCCGCAGCCAGAGTTCTGACCAGAACTAGAAAATTTCAGCATATTAGACCAGTCCTATCAGCCCTGCATTGGCTCCCAGTTAAATTTCGTATTGATTTTAAAATTCTATTATTAACATATAAAGCACTACACGGGCTTGCTCCTGAATACCTCCAGGAACTTATTTCCTACTATGAACCCCCACGTCAACTAAGATCACAGGGTGCTGGTCTTTTATTAGTTCCACAAATTAATAAGGTAACAGCAGGGGGAAGAGCCTTTTCTTATAAGGCCCCCCAGCTTTGGAACAACCTTCCAAAATGCGTACGGGGGACTGACACAGTCACAATCTTTTAAGTCTAGGTTGAAAACCCACCTATTTGGTTTAGTGTTTGATAATTAACATCCCCCCCCCCTTAGATAAAGGTACAGATCCAGGGGTTCATAGACGAAGGGTTTTATGGTTGACTGGGGTGCTGGTGCTGTCGTCCCGTCACTGCTCGTGGTCACTCAAGTTCGTTGACCGTGCAGTGGATGGATGCCATTGTCTTAGAATGCCCCCAAGCCTATGTTACCTTCTGGTTCTGCCTTTTTAGCTAGGCTGTAATAGTTTAACTTAATGCCGGAGTTGCTGCCACACTCCAGAAATGTGTTTAATTTCATCTGTCCTGTATATGTCCTCATACAGAGCTAATTTTCCCTGTTTTATTTTCTCCACATGGCTGCCCGCCTGAAAGGAAGTTCAATTTGAGCGCATAAACACAGAGACAGAACTGCGATTTGAGGATTATTGTGACCTTATAGCGAGCAAATTTAGGCTAATGTGAGAGCACATTGCTGTTTAATGCTTTGATTGTTTTATAATTGTTATATATTACGTTCATTTATATATTTTGAGGGACAAGAAGGGGTGAGAAATTCAGATCAGATTAAATTTCATTATTCACTAAATTTCATGTTCACTAACATTAACATCTTTAAATCATGGTGATTTCTGTAATCCCATGGTATTGGGGACCTAAGTAATCTAAATGACTAATGTACATTTTCTGACTTTCAGATACGACAGAAGGAAATTGTTTGACTTCATTGTGCAGAAATCTGCTTTAAAAGGGTACATTAAAACACATTACATTTACATCCAGACAGTATATGACATATTAAAATACATTGATAAATTATATATAGCTTGTCTTTTTAATACACACTTATTTACAGCAATGACTTCATCAATAAATCTCTAATAATCTCAAATATGAATATCATGTCAAGCAGTTTTTCTGTGTCCTTTCCTCCATGTTGTTAGTGTAGTGTCCACCGTGGTTTGCTGTGCTGCATGCGCCAATGGATCCGAGAAAGGAGCAAAAATGTATGGTTTCTCCACTGATACTGAGAGGAGAAAAAAATGGTTGGCTCAACTCAGCAGGAGCAATCTTACCCTCACTAAAGATTACAATAGCAAAAAAAAAAAAATATGTGAGGTAATCATCAAACACTGCATTTGCACTTTTCACAATAAACACACTATTGGAAAGCTTATTGCATGATTTATTAAAATACAGAACAGTGAACAAAAAAAATCAAAGACTCCAGACAGACTCGGGTGCAGGTTGAGGGTGCTATCTGGTTGCAGGCTCCATTGAATCCCCTATGGTTCTTTGGCTTAAAGAGAGAGAGGAGAAAAAGACAGGAGAAAATGATTATTATGAGTATTGATGTGATATGAATTTGAACTTGTTGCACACCCTTGGTTGTTTTTTATATATGTAATGAGTGTATACGTATCCAGTAAGTGTTCTCTAATACTGTGTATTCACCCACTATGGGATATGTATATGGGTAGACAAAACTGAGTTGTCATGTGTGAGGAGTAAACTCACATCACTCTGCAGGCACATTTTGAGGCAGAGCAGTTCATCAGAACCAAACGGGGCAAGACTAGGCTGAGAGCAGATGCTGTTCCCACCATTTTTTTGCATCGCCCCGCACTCAGAAAGAGGAAGCCCCCTGCACTACGATGCACCACTGGACCTGTAAAGACAGGGCCCACAGATGCTGATCACAGCTATAGTGTTAGAGGTGACACAGGTATAATAAGTATGAACTCCTAATAATTATATTATTTCTTTAAGTGATAGAATATTTAATACGTAATCAGACTAAATAGTATATATCTTTTATATCCAGCAGTTTCAAAAACTGAGGAAATAAGGGATGAGGATACAGAGCGAAGGGAAAGTGAGATTGAACAAAGAGAGAACATGGCTAGTGAGGAGAGACAGGGAGAGCTAATACAACCCAGTGAGCCAGCAGCCAGTCAGCATAACCATCAGCCAGAAGCCAGCCAACCAGAGTTATTGAAAAAATTAAAGAGACAAGAAAGAATCATCAGGAAAACAAAGGCAGCACTACAAAAAATAAGGAAGGAAAATGCCACTCTCAAGAAGACACTGAAAGTTAGGGACACAAGATTTAAGAAAACGTTTTCAAAAGATCAAATGAAAGCATTAGGCAGACTAACCACAAAAGGGATGAAATGGAGCAATGAGACAATTAAGAAGGCGTTGAAAATTGGCTTTACTGCTGGTGGGACAGGTTACAAGACCCTGCAGGAACTGCAAATTTCCCTGCAAGGAATAAGAACCCTACAGAGAAGGATGCAATGCGTTAGATTTGAGCCTGGAGTGCTGACAGAGGTGTTTGATTTCCTTAAACTGAAGGTAGATGGGTTGACAGAGATTGAACGGGAATGTGTGTTGACCTTGGATGAAATGGCAATCACACCAAGTGTGGAGTTGCATATGCTTACCGGCAAACTCTATGGTGATGTGACTTTGCCAGGTCACACAGGAGTAGCAACACATGCTTGTGTCTTTATGCTGGCTGGAAGCACAACACGGTGGAAGCAAGTAGTGGCATATACTTTCACTGGCAATACTACCAACGGAGCACAGTACAGGCCAATAATTATTGAATTAATACAAAGGGCAGCATCCATAGGGCTACATGTGCTCAACGTCACCACTGACATGGGTAGCCCTAAGCAGGCTATGTGGAGATCCTTTGGGGTCAACCTCAATAAAACATCTGTGCCACATCCATAAACACCAGACAGACAACTTTATTTCATGCCTGATGTCCCACATATGGTAAAGAGCTTAAAAAGTGCCCTTGTCCGTGGACATGTGTTCAACATTCCTGAGGACATTGTAAACAAAGAGAACCTCCTCTCTAATGAGGTTTCAGTGGTCCTATTAAAGACCTAGTGGCCTTTCAGGAAGGGATGGCATTAAAAAATAGCTCCCCATCCGTCAGCTGCAGCCATCGAGCAAAGTCACTTTGACAAGATGAAGGTTGGTCCTGCTCTAAATGTATTCAGTAAGGCAACAAGTGCTGGGCTGAAATACATGGTGCAGCAAGAAAAACGCCCTCTGTCCTACACAACTACAGCGTGGCTACTGGAGCAAGTTGATGATTGGTTCGATCTAATGTCATCTCGTCATCCATTTACGTCCCTGAGCAGACTGAAGATGGAGGAGTAGCAAAAGGCCATCACCTTCCTTCAGGACATTGTCCATCTGTTCCGTGGGATGAAGATTGGTCAGAAGGGACACTGGAAGCCTGTTCAGACTGGGGTGATAATGGCAACAAAGGGCAGTCATGGCCTGGCGGTTAGGGAACTGGTCTTGTGACCGGAGGGTCGTGGGTTCGATTCCCAGACCTGAGGCCATGACTGAGGTGCCCTTGAGCAAGGCACCTAACCTCAACTGCTCCCCGGGCACCGGGCTAGGGCTGCCCACCGCTCTGGGCACGTGTGATCCACAGCCCCCTAGTAATCACTAGTGTGTGTGTGTGTGTGTGTGTGTGTGTGTGTGTGTGTGTGTGTGTGTGTGTGTTCTGACTGCACAGATGGGTTAAAAGCGGAGGACAAATTTCAATTGGGGTGTAAAAATCACAATTGGCAAAATATGGCACATTTCATTTCAACAACATCAATTTTAGCCATACAAGAGGAGTTGCTGACTAGAGGACACAGGTTTGTGTTAACATTAAGATTCACACAAGACTGCCTTGAAAATACCTTCAGCTGTGTGAGGTCTAAAAATCCTGTCCCAACTCCAGTGGAATTCCATCATGCACTGAGGATCATATCTGTGGGACAGTTCCTCACAGCCATCAGGTCTGGCAGCTACCTGGAAGACAACAGTAGCTTTTTGGCAGACTTCTTGGACACGGTGGAGCAAAATGTCATACAATCAGTCAGAGTGGAACAGCTAATGGCGGTCAACACAGCTGCACCTGACCTCACAAAGAGCGAGAAATGCATTCTCTTCCATCTTGCTGGCTACATCGTCCACAAGGTCATCAGGTTTGCCAGCATCTGTGAAAAATGCAAAATTGCAGCACAGCACAGTGATGACAGTCCTGCTGGAGAAAACAGCATCTTATTGAACTTAAAAAGAGTTCAAGGCAGGTGCTCTTTGTCATCCTTCCCAAGACGCATATGATTTCATTCAGCAAATTGAGGAACTATTTAGGACCAAGACTGGTTCCTCCCTCATGGAACTCCCCAATGCAGTGAGTGTCTTGGAGAAACAAGCTCAGGCACTTTGCAGTAAGCTTCCAGCTTGCTGTGGAGTACAAGACAAAATCATGAAAAGATTCATACGGCTAAGGTTGAGAATTGAGGCAGCAACAATACCAAATGACAGAAAGAAGAAACAGTTAAAAGATGGTCATTTTGGAAGCAAGAGCCAATCCAGAAAGTTGAAAAACAACTCCAGTAGCCAAGCTTCAAAATCCGGTAACCCCTAAACAGCTCCAAATGTGCCATCAAGCCCATTAGTCACTCCAACAGCAACATTTGGACTAATCATTGCTCCTACAAGTGCTCCAGCCCCCCAGCCAACATCACTACTCCTACACTCCTACAGCCAACATACGGCAGTGTAATAAACATGGATTTCTTATTGCTATTTGAAACTTACCTTGTTGTGTTTTCAATCTCATTGTGCTGCCCTCACTCTGAGTTATCTAATTTCACCAGCTAGACAGCGAGTTAACGACGCTTCAAATAATCAAGCTTTGTTTCTTTGTGTTGATTTATTTGTAGAATGGCCTCTAACCATTGCCCTCTTTAGGCCGTCGTAAAACTAAGAAATAAAATGTACAAGCATAGCATTAGCTAACATCGCAAACTGTCGTGTTACATGTTAACTATACACCACACAATAACAAATCCAGATCAACTCAAATGCACATATTTTTTTACACAAACAAAAATAAAATCACAATTTTGTCATATTATGATACTTACGGACAAATCTCGTCCAAGGCTACAATGTGTGGAGTTCAACATTAATTCGACACACGAACGGCTCGACATTGCGTACGGTCATCTTGAATGATTTCTTTTTTACAAAGTTAATGAAACAGTAATGCCACTCATCCACAAGAGGGAGCTCTGAAATAGCGTACAAAAAACTGCTGCTCAACACAACTTACAAGAGGCAAAACACTCATCATGGTCAGCACCCAATTATCCCACAGCAGGCCACTAATATACACTAACAAGATAAATTAAATACAACATAAATAATACAATAATAGAATACAAGTCTAGTACGGTTACATATGATTACATATATCATACTGTACTATAACATTTTAGTATGTTGTATTACTCTTTAGTCTTGTAAGATTCATTGATCAAAACTGCCACCCTAGTTTCAACTTACCTTGTGTTTTCAATCTCTCTTGATGACCTTCCCTCTCCCTTTGCCATCAGTCTGCTGAGCATAATACAGATAATAGTCAACAGAGTAACAATACCTACAAACACTTGATCTATAAATTACACTGTTGTGTACTATTTAGAAGTCTTAAATATGCATTCTAATCAATATCAGCAGTGATGCATCACAAGAATGGCTCTCCTCCTTATTGTGCGTTAGCTTAACGTTAGCTGGTACTCCAAAATGGATATCCTCATTTCACCTCCTCGACCCAACACACTCTACAATCACACTCAAATGTTGTATTTAACCAATACTTAGCTACCCCGCAAAAACATCGCGTTTAGGTGAAACGGCATTAAGAGAGGAATTTACAATTAATAGGCTGTCGGTCGTTAATGTGAAATCTCGCTAACCGTATTCGCGTTGCCTTAGCATAGATTTAGTTCCCTAAATCTGCTTATTAAGAGGTGGATAATTCACTAAAATGTTTTAATGCACATTTAAATGCACTTGTTAATTTGATTCTGATGTCCTTATAATACACAATCTGATTTTTTTACGCGTACTAACTTGTAAAAGTGTATCACAGATGGTCCACTGCTCCAGTTTGACTGCGCTGCTCGTATTTGCTGCTAACTTCCGGGAATTATTGACAGGCTCCACGATCCGCCATTGCAGTAAAAAAACTGCTCCGTTGGAGTGAACGGAGTTGACGCGACTCTCTCTCTCTATAGGGCTCTGGTTTCGATTAATTCCTTTGACGTCCTCGTGCGCGTTGTTTACATATTCCGCTTCCGAGGAACACGGAGCTGTGAACCTTATTTTGTTGGAACCTTATTTTTCTTAAGAAGTTATCTAGTACATATATTACTGTTTATTGCGTGTCTAAAGCTGTACTGTCGTCTCAGTTTTTTTTTTCTTTATTGTAGTTAATTAGGAGAGGAAACACTTCTTTTTCGGGGGGATGGGAGCGCGCCCAGGTTTAATGGTCACGGTTCGCTACTGATATACGGTCTCTGGTATGAACCCTTTGGGTACAAGCCAGGCTGCATCAGGTTATTGTAGCAGCCTGGCTGATTTGGTGTTTTAGTTAAAAAAATAGGAAATTGTCATATCACGTGCTACTCAACTTTAGAATGTTTGGTTGGGAAGGTGGAATGTTTGGATTCAGTTTCGATGCTGAAAAGCTGAGAAATTGTCGCATGACATTTGGCTCTGAGAATTATCAACCCTACAATCTGAGAATACTATCAACTACAATCTTTACAAATCTTACAAATCTTCCCAGATCTTTCTATTTTTTCTAGATCTTTCTATCTTTCTATTTTTTCTAATTTTTCATCCAGGAGATTTTTTTTACCCTAGGAGAAGTGACCAGCCAAGGCCGGGGCAGGAACCGAAGATCTTCACAGACACACCAGGTGAGAAAAATATATTTTCATATACTGTACATAATTTTATACTTCTATGTAAGACAGTATATTTAGTTCTTATGAGTATGGATTTCCACAGGCTTATTCACAATTATTAAAAATTAAATATACACATTTATGTAGTAGGTTTCTAAGGTTCAGAAAAATAACATGTATATTTATTCTGCTGATGACTGTCAAGCTCTTTATTTCATGTGTACAGGATAATATAATTAATGGAGCATGGGTTATTTCTTTGATTTCTTTGACTCAGTACAATTTTTATGAATTCCACCATGTTAACATTGTCCATGTGGCCATGGAAAAAGCAAATAAAAATAAACATTTTTAAAAAGAAACAGATTTCTAACATCACAAATTCTTAAGCTTTCTCCCCACATTCTGATGACATCACATGGCACCATAGCCCTTCTTATAATCACTTGTTCATTGGGAAACACTTACAAGGCATTTGAGCCTCACTGTGAGGCGTGCTGGGTTTCACTTTACCTGCTGTGGGATTTTCAGGTGTGCCCTACAACCCCCAAGAGACAGTAATCCACAGAGAATATGGCAATATCTGTCTACTTCTGTTATTCGTATATTACATAATCTTTTTCTTAATGTTCAGTCAACATGACAGCAGATGCCCTTCGGAGACCAGTTGGAGACCAGTTGATCCTGGAAGAGGATGAGAATTATCTCCCATCTGAACAAGGTACATTAGCTGTCGCATACTACCTGTTACAGTTTAGGACCCCGGATAAAACTTTAATATATGTTACTGAAATGGTATACTTTAATATCCACCATTGATAAAGTCTACAAGCTACAACAGTCCCATCATTTAATAACTAAATTATAATGTTGACATAATAACTTAATAATATATAATAATAATAATAATAATAATAATAATAATAATAATATATATAATAATAATATTAACAACACATGTCCAGTTGGGACTCTTGTATGTTCGTCCAAGCTATAGCTACACTTTATAACATAGAATCATTCTCCATGCATTATGGACTTAAATATTTGAATTTGTGGGATTTTTCTTGATTTGAAAATATCATACTGATTGTGGGTATATTCATCTTATCCGTATTTCTCCTCAGAGGTCCATGAGTATGCCAGAGAAATTGGCATTGACCCTGATGGGGAGCCAGAGCTGCTGTGGCTGGCCAGAGAGGGGATTGTAGCCCCACTACCTCCTGAATGGAAACCCTGGTAGGACAAGCTCATTCTCATACAGTCACCCAGTTTTCTTATCCTTACACACAGAGCAGTGAGCGTTGGTGTGAGCGTTGGTTCCTTTTAGAAAAAATCCAAGCATACTCTAATGTGCCCTTAATTGAGGAATGGCTTCCATTCCAAGAACTCTACGTCTCATTCATGCTGGCTCGTTCATTCAGGTTCTTGATTACCTGACGTACCAAGGCCCTTTGTCCCCTGTAACTCAGTTATAATTTTAAGTACCATTTATAGAAGTAGGATGCATCAGGACTTTATTGTGAGTGTCATAATGTCACACAGACTCTCTGGAAGCTTGCAAGAAGTGGGCATTAAATCACTTATGACCTAGGTGATTAAATGAGCAAATTAGACAGCCCAACTTTTTTTTAAATACCATGGAACTGCAAGTCTGGAGAAGACTGAATATTTTGACTGGGAAATAAGACTGGGCAAGAGAAAATATAACAGGCAGAAGAGGATTTTTGAAGTTGGAGAGTATGATGTGACATAAAAGATCAGACACAATTTAACATATGAAATCATTTTTGGATTCTGTATTCAAATGGTTTGGGGGAAAGTATGTTATAACCTTATTGTCAGGTGTAACTGGTGTCTTTATATGAGTCAGTACCTTCATAGATAAAACACACAAAGACAAGATCCAGGGGATATTTAATGTTAGTTGTCCCCGAAACTAACAATTGCAAAGTATAAAATTAATATTTCATCACTCTATGCAGCAGATTTGCTTATAGACTTGGCATTATTAATCTGAGCAATGAGACCCAGAGCACCACTCAGTGTTTCAGATGTTGTTCTGTTGACACCTTTGTGGACAGTCCTGTGCTGGAGAACCTAGGCTTGTCTACATGTCATGTGTTTTTATGTGTGTGTTTATCTATGTGATGAGCTTGTCTCTCTTTCCTACTCTCCAGTCAGGATGTGACTGGAGAAGTATACTATTTCAACTTCTCCACGGGCCAGTCCACCTGGGACCACCCCTGTGATGAGCACTACCGCCAACTAGTGGCCCAGGAGCGGGAGTGTGCTCAGCCATGCCACAGCCATGCCATGGATGAAGAGGAGGAGGATGAAGAGCCGAAGAAGGCGTCTGTCCATGAGGTGGAAACACCTGCTAGAATATAATGCTCTGACTTTTAGCTCACTGTCACCTTTGTAGTCTTTACACTGCAGTTGTTCATACATTATGTTCCCAGCTTTTATACACATTTTTATACAGCGCCACTAACATCACTGTGTGTGCTCACGTGATCTTAGTGTTACTGTAGCACCTTGCTCTACCTGACACACACACACACCCACACACACACACACACACACACACACACACACACACACACACACACACACACAGATCTTGTGAATGTCTGTACATGCATGTTTATGCATGTGTGTTTGCATGTGTTGGTGTGTTTGTCTGTGTATGAGCAGGACAGTGAACTCAGGGTGGCAGAGGAGACTGAGCTGGACGTGGACGAAGAAAAGAAAAAGAGAGAGAAGGAGTGTGTGTGTGTGTGTGAGTGTATGTGTGGTGAGTTGTCTGGTCTGTTGCAGGAGGTGAGGGAGGAGGTGCAGAGGGAGCACAGCAGGAAGCTGGAGCAGCTGTCACAGGAGCACCAGGAGCAGCTCTTCACCCTCAGACACGAGCACCTGGAGGAGGTGCAGAGGGAGCACAGCAGGAAGCTGGAGCAGCTGTCGCAGGAGCACCAGGAGCAGCTCTTCACCCTCAGACACAAGCACCTGGAGGAGGTGTGGCAGGGAGAATTCATTTACTCACAGCTCAGTGATCACCTGAGAGACCGAGCCAATGTGTGTTCATCACATGGTGTGTGTGCAGGAGAGCGTGGAGAGGGAGCGCATGTTGAGGGCTCATCTGGAGGAGAGGGAGAGGATGCAGGCTTCGCACACGTCCCAGCTAGATCAGCTCAGACTACAGCTCGACTCTCAGCTCCAACACACCCACAAAATACACATGCAGAAAGTAAGATCCCACACCCATACGATACTCACGTGCAAAAACGCCTCTTCTGCCATACCCAGTCGGGTGTTTATGTGTATAAAGACGGTGTGAGTTGTTTGTATTTGTTTGTTTTTCTTGTGTGTGTGTTTAGGAGTTAGAAGTGCAGAAGATGATTGAGCAATTGGACATGAAAACCAAAGAGCTCAAAACTCAGGAACTGCTACTCCAAACTCAGGTACTTTACCTGCGTTATTTGAGTGTGTGTGTGTGTGTGTGGGTGTGGGTGTGCTACTCCAAACTCAGATACTTTACCTGCTTTATTTGAGTGTGTGTGTGTGTGTGTGTGTGTGGGTGTGGGTGTGCTACTCCAAACTCAGATACTTTACCTGCTTTATTTGAGTGTGTGTGTGTGTGTGTGTGTGGGTGGGTGTGCAACTCCATGCTCAGGTACTTTACCTACTTTATTTGAGTGTGTGTAGGTGTGTGTGCGCTACTCCAAACTCAGGTACTTTACCTACTTTGAGTGTGTATGTGCAACTGGTACACTGAGCTCCAGGTGCCCTTAGGTTAGGTGCCCTTATAGCTGTACTTATAAGTTACTAATCATTCGTCAGTCAGTTCTTTGTGCTGAGAAGTTAACTGACTCAATGACCTGTTTTGAAGAAAAAAAATGAATAGATCATGTCTGGAGTGTGTGTGTGCGTGTGCATGTGCATGCATGCATGTGTGTGAATCTTCAGTCCAGTCACTCAGCTGCCTGATAAAATGATCTGTGTGTGTGTTCGTACTGTTGGTCTGTAGGCTGCAGATTTGAAGAAGAGGAGACAACAGCTGAGTGAGGAAGGAGATGAAGTTGAGAAGGGGATAGAGGTGCGTGTGAGTGTGTGTGACCAGGTGTGTGTGTGTGTGTGTGTGTGTGTGTGTGTATCTGAGAGTCTGTGACCAGGTGTGTGTGTGTGTGTGTGTGTGTGTGTGTGTGTGTGTGTGTTTCATTGTAAACTGTTATGCTAGGTTGTGTGTCCCCCCCAGGTGTGTGTGTGTGTGTGTGTGTGTGTGTGTGTCATTGTGAACTGTTATGTTAGGTTGTGTGTGTGTGTGTGTGTGTCCCAGGCTCTCCCACGTGTCCTGAGAGAACGGGACAGTCTGCGTGCGGAGCTGGACCGATTAAGAGATGAGAGGAGGAGAGAAAGGGAGGAGCTGGAAAAAGAGAGAGAGGGAAGGAGGAGAGAGAGGGAGGAGAGCAGAAGGATGATGGAGGAGAGAGAAAAACTGCAGGCTAGATGTGATGAACTCCACAGAAGGCTCAGGTAATACACACACACACACACACACATACACACACATTAGCTTTGACCAAGTCAGTACTGGTCTCTGGTGACACAAATGCACGGTACACAGAGTGTGTACATGTACAGATCTGTGTTGGTGTGGAGGGCTCCCTCCGGGTGGAGGAAATGGAACCTCCTCTCTCCCCTGTGCCCACCTCCCACAACCTCCCGCAGCATAGACAAGTATGTGGGTGTGGGTGGGGTGTGGGTGGGGAGGGAGGCTGTCCGATTGTATGTATTTATCATATGTTTATATACTCGTTTGTAATCTCCTCTCTCTCTCTCTCTCTCTCTCTCTCTAGCTTGCGGGAGTATATCTCAGGTGAAGGTGTCCTGCAGAGAGCAAGACAGTTCTTGGAGAAACAGACCAGCTGTCTGAGAGCGAGACAGGCGGCACTAAGGACGGCCCACCCCAGCCCGCAGAGGTCCGCTGCAGGAGGCTCTGCTCAGCCTCTCTGCCAGGTCCGTCAAGTCTAGTCAGTTTTATTTATAAAGCGCTTTTTACAAAACATGGTGTCACAAGCGCATGGGTCCAGATCCCTATTGAACAAGACAGGGGCAAGTGTGGCAGAGACAAACTCCCTATGCGGATTAGGAAGAAACCTTGGGAGGACCAAGACCCCAAAGGGAAGCCATGCTCCATTGGCCCAGCAACTTTAAGTTCATATTTATAGTCCTGTGTCTATCTGAGCAGTCACAGTCTCTCCAATATGGATGCTGGGCCTCAGGTAGGATGCTGGCCGTATTGGCACATGCATCCACGGCATCAGCACATCCACTGGCAACCCAGAGCATCTTCTAGCTCCTTTATGGAATTGTCTTTGTAGAAACATGTAGTCAAGATACAGAATGCAGGTTAATATGTAAAATCAAATTAAACTTCCATATATATAGCACACGTGCCAGTGACTTAGCATGTGGCTCCAGCAGGCTTATCCCTAGCAGCATAACTAAAGAGAGGGGCCTGGAGGTGACCACAGGCATGAGGGTACTGAGACATTACTCTGCCTTCGGCTGTAATCTTGTAGTTTTCGGATCTGAGCGCAATCCTGCGCTTTGAGAGAGCAGCAGGTGAGATGGATTATGGTATGCAGTAAGTTTACTCGGATATTGTGGAGGACTATTTAATGCTTTATAGCAGAACAGAAGAATTTTAAAATCAGTTTGATATTTAACCAGGAGCCAGTGCAATGCTGAGAGAGTAGGACTAATGTGATGCACTTCTCAAGGCCTAGTTAGGACTCTGGCTCTTGGATTCAAGTTGGAATGCAGCAAGTTGGACTTTCTTTAGGGACTGTTTAGAGCAGGGGTAATCAATTAAATCTTTCCGCGGTCCATTTTTGGCAGATAGCTCAGACCTTAGGTCCGGGTCCGCGGTGGCGAACGAAAGTTGTTGAGCGGGGGGGTGGGGGGGGGGTGGCAAACGAAAGTTGTTGAGCGGGTGGGGGGGGGGGGGACGTAACACTCAAATGGGTGGTGAGCGTAACACTCGTCTGAAAATAAATTCTCCGGTTTAAAATATAGTCTCCCGTTTTTTTGGCATTTGGGTCCGTATCCAGTTAATAAGGAATGTGATTGGGTCCGGACAGGACGGCATTCGGGTCCGGATCCGGACCGCGGTCCGCCATTTGGTGATACCTGGTTTAGAGCATCCAATTAAAAGTAGTCCAATCTTGATGAGATTGTGGACCAGTTTCTCTGCGTCTGATACCGAACGTACATGTCTCAGCTTGGCAATATTACATGAAGGTGCAAAGGCAGCATTAGTGACATTGCATATGTGTGTGTCAAATGAAAGATCCTAATCACTAGTGACGCCTAAACTTTTAGCAGGAAATTCAGGTGTTACTGAAAAGCCATCTAGTGTAATAAGAAGATCAGACCCATTGCTTCTAGCACCCTTGGATCCAAGAAGTAACACATCAGTCTTATTAGAATTTAGAAGAAGAGAATTAGATGCCATCCAGTTCTTTATTTCTTGGATGCAGTTCTCAGTTTTGGTAGTAGTGTTGACATCATCCAAATTAGAATATATATATATATATATATATAAGTGTAAGTAATTACACTTCCAAATTAGAAAAAATATATATATATATATATATATATATATATATATATATATATATATATATATATATATATATATATATATATATATATATATATATATATATATATACATATAAAACTGAGTATCATCTGCATAGCAATGCAAGCTAATACTATGCCTACAAATGCTTGCTAGCCTATATAATGAGAATAACATGGGACCCAATACAGATCCTTATGAGCATTCATTATTTTCAAGTACAAATAGGTAACGATCGGTCAGGTAGGATTTGAACCAGGAGAGTGATTGACCTTTTATCTGAGAATATTAAGAGATTGTTAACTACTTTAGACAGTTTCAGTGCTGTGGTGGGTCTAAGCACGTTAGGTCTTGCAGTGCCTACAGCCATGTAGCCAGGTCAGATGGGAGAGAGTAGGAAGCATGAGTATAGCTCCTCTTAGATGTTCTGCTCCCCTGTGCTGTAGGAGGTGAGTGAGCTGGAGAAGCTGAGGGAGACGGTCCAGAAGGGCCACGAGCTCCTGAGAAAGAAGGAGGAGAGACTCGGCCAGCTGGACACGTCACTGGCAGAGGAGGTAACACACACACACACACGCGTATGCCTGCACCCACACACTTATGTACAAACCCACATTAATACCTACCTGGGCTTTACAATGTTTTACTGTCTCAGCTGTCATGTGATGAAGGCGAGCGGCTGGTGGGAGATCGGAGAGTCTCTGATGTCATAGACTCAGAGACGAGCGGTGTGTGTGGCCAAGAGGAGACGAGTGAGACACACACTCCATGTGCATGCACAACACACACGGGCAGACATTTTAAGAAGGCACTAATTTTGGTTAGCCATGAATAAGGGAAGGTATCAAAACATCCTTCCAGAACAACATCTCCCAACGATTCAGGAGCAGTTTAGCAGCAATGAACAATTATGGACTGTTAATAATTGTACTTCATTAAGGTTCTTAAAAAAGGTTCTTAAAAAAAGCTGAGGAAGCAAACTGTGAAAACTAAAAATATGCCCACAACTGTAAACAGCTCTAGAGTCCACTCTGGTCTTGTTGGTTCATAGTTATCTGATGTTTTTATTTCTCTAGCAGTAATACACCCAAACTCTGGTCTTCCTCTCTGCTACTCCCACTCTCTGTTTCAGCACATGCAGTGCCAGTGAAAGTGCAGCAGTTAGCAGAGTCCCTGCAGCAGATCTCTGGCCAGCTGAACACAGTGCTGGGTGAACTGGGATCTTTCACTGGGAGGAGCGTCCAGCCCCTCCCTCAGCCACCTCCGTCCTCCTCCTTCCCTCCTGCCCCGTCCTGGGCATGGACACCAAGCCCCGCCTCCTCTTCAGTGGCTCAGAACAGCTTCTTACACTCCACCATTAATGGTCAGTGTTGGGAACGTTACTTTAAAAAAGTAATTCGTTATAGTTACTACTTGTTCAAAAAAGTAACTGAGTTAGTAACTGAATTACTCTATAATAAAAGTAACTCGTTACCAGGGAAAGTAACTATTTGCATTACAGTTAAAAAAAAAGTTATATGCCAAGGAATAAGGATTTTTTGAAAAAGCAGTTTTCACAGTCAGTTGAAATGAGTAGATCAGAAAGGTGTTGAACTTTTGATATTTACTGCACATCCACAGACCAGTGCAGGATAAAATCCTTTATAATCCCAAATCTTTGTAAAAAAAAAAAAGCAAAAGCAAACAGTTACACTATATAAAGTGCATTTACATCTTTCAAATTAAATTAAATTCTCTCAACCTGAGACAACTGGTTTGTTCACAACAGAAGTAAACTTAGAATAAAACCTCTATTCTTAATTAAATAAATCAAATACCCAGTCTGGTAGACATTCAGGAACTTCAAGTATTTTCTTAAATAATGTTTATATCGCCACCTTGAAAATGCTAATTTTTCTTCGGCTTGTTCCTGACTCGCCATTTCTGCCTCTTCTCCGTGTCGTGTGTCACTGGTGTGCTTCGGCGCGCGTGTAAAAACACTGGCTCTGATTGGCTACCATAACGGTGCCTTAGCCAATCGCTTACTGACTTGTTAAGTTAAACAGGTGTTACACCGTAACACAGAGAACTGTGACCTATCGAGATCTGTTACTCCTCACTAGCCTGGGCAGCGATCCGCTCGGATTACTGTTAGTATATCAATATATAGTAATGCACCGCTTTTAATGACCAGTAACGTCAACTGCGTTATATTATCCCGTTACTGACTAAATGACGCCGTTACCTAACGCCGTTACCTAACTGTGGTCACACAGTGGGCTGCAGTGATTTTCACTAATGCTTCATTTCTTCATCACTTGTAAAACCTTTGAATACAAATAGAAAACTTCTGCCTCTCCCTCAAGCACAAACCAGTCACTGCTGGATTTATAGCTTTTTTCACATAGTTGATGACCATTGATTTTCTGTGCTAGGATAATGCCGATCTTTTCCAGTGTAAGGGTGGTGCAGTGTAGAGACCTGCTGTGTCAAATTGGCTTCAGAAATCTAAACCGCACTACCTGTATTAAGACTACTCTGATTTTAGGAGTTTCCATGGATACCAGTGCCCGCTATCCTATGAGGGCTACCAGAGCATATAGTGGATACACTCCAGCAAGGTGACTACACACACTTGCACACCTGTGCAGGCTTGGTCACAATCTCTCACTCTCACTCTCTCTCACAGGATCAGTGCTGCTGTTGATTTTGAAAGGAAAATTGATGAACTCATACAGTGCTTTTTCATTATGTGTGTGTGTGTGTGTGTGTGTGTGTAGTCTCTCCTCTGAGCTAGATGGCCAGAGGCTGCAGAGACTGATCGACGACAACAAAAGGTGGCTGGAATCACGACGCAAAGACCCAAATGTGTATCCTTTCACAATCTCTCTCTCCCCCTCAGCTTATACACATGTACGTATCACACACAAACCAGTACGGGAACAGAATGCATCATATTTTCACACACACTCTCTTGCACCCTTGTATTCTCCTGAACCTCTGCCCAGGCCTCTCTTCACACGCTACCCAGCTGCCCCGCCCACCAATGGGCTGGTCCAGCTCAGCCTGGACAAGAAGAATCAGATCAAGGTCTACCATTACTGAAGAGGCACAACCCACTGATGTCCATGTATGTCCAGTGCAAACAAATCAATGGATAGACAGAATACAAACATGCCTATGGACATAAGAGAACACATGAAATTGTCAAGAGACTTAAACACAGAATGTATAACACTAATGACAGTCGTGTGCATCTACAGTGTACATATACAGTGTTTAAAGTGTAGTATTCAACACATCTGTCCCCTTTAATCCCTTCATACCTTTGTATGTGTTGATGCCATGCCATTAAACAACTGCTGTACAAGTTCATTTCCACAACAGAAAAGCCTCATAAATCCTGATGACAGGATTATCTTGATCTAGATATTATAGTCCCTAATCTTAGTCTGAAGATGAGGATCACCAACAGAGGTTGTGTAAGCCATATGAAGGTTACAGCTTCCTAGGAGTGTTGTGCTTCACAAAACAACGTGTTTACAGATGTGACACTTGGGGACCAGACAGTGCTTAGCCTGTAAATCCTTTTCATGTAGATACGAAATTTTGCATTTATTTTTGTAAAACGAATAAATCTGTGGTGTTTTACATCAGTGTGGCTTGTGATGTTTGATGGTGTGTGTTTCACTTCTGTGCTTACAGTAAGATCAGGAATAGACCTTCTGTTCAGCAATAGCACTTCTACTGCACACCGATTCTGCAGCACATGCCCCACCGTGGATTCTTCTCAGCTCCACCACGAGTGCAGTCAGAAGAAAGCAGAACAATGACTTGCAGCAGAGAAAAAAAACTGCCGTTTTTGCACATCACAGAAAAGTGAATAAAGTTTAATCTGATTCTAGACCTGCTGTAATTGTTATTTTACCGATCTACAGGACATCCTGACACACACCCACTTGCGCTACTGAGAAAACATACAAATGCTTTATTCATTACTCTCAACCATCAGTTATTAAAAACATCACTTTTTTTTTTTTTTTACATCTGTGCAAATTAGATTCCACCATGTTCACTATCACAGAAGGACTAGTAAAGTGTCCTGGTGAACTAGAGCATTCACTCCTCAGTCAAACCCAAGAGGCCCCAAACCAACATGGAAGGGAGCGGATTGACTAACACACGACTCGGGCGACGTAGGAAAAGAAACAACAAGTGCAAAATGCATTGACGTTTGCATGGCAGGTTTGATTTTTCTCCACTTGAAATACTGAAGCACTGAACGTCGTCTTTGCCGGCATTACAGAAGCAGAGTGTCACAGCGACAGAGCTCGATCATTACGATGGTGACGGCAACAAGAAGCTCGAGAAGCTCCAGCAGGTGTGAAGGACAATCTGATTGGCACGTTCAGTGTCCTCACAGCATCACTCTACAGGGAGCCCAACACTGACTAACGTCTGGCTGTTGAGACGAATCTTCAGGGCTGCAAGGCCTCTTATTGGAAGGCTACAGTATTGTCCAATCATTAGCCAGGAGAAGTTAGAAGACGTAGATTTTATCTCTCTGAATGGTGTCCAGGTCATCGTCCATTGTTAGGAGCACCTGTTTGGAGTAAGGACAAATGAACAGGAAATAAGACCTCGTATTCCTCTAAAGAGGGTTAGGAAATAAAACATTGCATCTCCATCATCGGTTTCCCTCTAAAGAGGAGTCACCAACTGCATGAAGGTTCAATCACACCTGGTATTAAAAATACATTTTGGTGATTAGTGTGTTCACCAAATACAGCTGTAAGCAGGGCCACAAAAACCACCTCCAACATGTGTTCTGTGAATGCCTGATTGACTAGATCTAAAACGTTATCACTGTGAGCCTGCTTGAGTAGATCTGCACCACTCTTGGGTAAAGGAGATGCCTGTGGTTCGAACATTATTAGAAGACCATACCATAAACTCTGCAATCTAGGACTGTCCCCCTCACTGTGCTCATGCATCAAAGACTTTCTCACTAACAGACCACAAGTGGTGAGAATAGGGGACCACACATCATCCCAAATCATTTTAAACACTGGTACACCGCAGGGCTGTGTGCTCAGTCCTAACCTCTTCACACTTTTTACTTTTATGATTGCAGCCCCATCCACGCCTTCAACACATTTGTGAAATATGCTGATGATACAGTAGTGATAGACTGCATCTCTAACAACAATGAAACTCAGTACAGAGAGGAGATTCAGCACCTGGCACGGTGGTGCTCAGACAACAACCTAGCTCTGAACACCACCAAAACTAAAGAGATCATCAGAGACTACCGCACAGTTAAAAGAACTGCACATGCCCCTCTACTCATAGATGGAGATGAAGTGGAATGTGTGCACAGCATCAAATACCTCAGACTCCACATCACAGCTGATCTCACCTAAATACCTCACACCTCATATAGAAGGCCCATCAAAGACTTTTCTTTCTGAGGAAACTAAAGCTGTCTGAACTCCGCTCACAACTACTTGTGAATTTTTACACAAGCACAATTGAGAGTGTACTTTGTCTCTGCATGACTGTATGGTATTCCAGCTGTACAGTATAAGACAGAAAGGACCTGACCCAGGTGGTCAGAACAGCGCAGAGGATCATAGGGAGTCCACTCACAGATCTAGACTCTGTGTATGCTGGCCGCCTTCATAACAAAGCCAGCAACATTATTAAAGATCCCACCCAGCCAGGACACCATCAATTTGTTCCTCATTTCTCATTTGCAACTTTGCTCCACAAAACCTGTATTGCTGCTATTAATATTTTATTTATAATACTTTAATATTATATACATAATATAAATACAGTATATGTTATACTATGCCATATAATCATAACAGTCATATCATCACACCATAACTGCCTCACTTATACCATGTCGCTGCTATAAAATCAGAATTAGTATTTGTCTCGACCGACTCGTGGAATGTTTTATGTATATATGTTGTCTTGCACTGTTTTTATTCTTTTTATGTGACTAAGAGGTACCACTCAGAATTTCGTTGTATCATGTACAATGAAAATAAATCTCTCTACTACTACTACTACTACTACCAAATGGGCTTTATTACAGAATTTCATTACTGCAGTGTCTGGGCTTTTTTTTTGTTCGTTTATTTGTCCATTTTTGTTTGTTTTAGAATACTTTTAATATTTTGTTTTTATTAGGGGTGGGCATAGATTAATTTTTCTAATTTGGATTAATCTCACTGAAATCCTGAAATTAATCTAGATTAAAATGGCTCATTCAGAATATGCGTGCTACCCAAGTAATGACTAAAAGTCAGTCTTTGAGATACGGTTTCTTAATACAGAGGGCGCATTAGACCAGGGGCTCATCTTCTGTTTCCAAAATGCATCAATGACTGCCTGAGAAAACTGTTCTACTTTGATACTTGAAGAAAACAAAACATGCTCAAAAAATGTACTCGTGTTCAACGGTTTATTCAGTTAAACATGAAAATAGTACTGTAAGCCTACATACTTTAAGAAGGCATATTCAGTCAAACATGAATTTGTAAGCCTACATACAGTACATTAAAAGGGGTTGATAACATGTTTATTCAGCTAAACATGGGATTTGAAATGTAAGCCAACATTTAGTACATTTAACCTGTTTTCGGCGACGGCGACTCTTCCCCTGGGCTGCATCGATGCTTGACCCAGCGTCAGCAGCATTAGCAAACGGGTGCTTTGTGTTTAAATGGTACTTCAGACTGGTAGAACTCCTACAATGAACTAATTCCGCGTTGCAACTTTAGTCTTGTCAATGTCTCCATTAGGAAGCTTCTTAAAAATGAATTTTCCATGAAGCAAACCTGGCGGCTTCGTGGCTGCATCCATGTAAACACACGTACGATTCGTTTTGTGTGGTAATTCACAGGTTTGAAAACTCGTTCTCGCTCCCTACTGTGCAATTTGGTTAGGAATAACTCGAGCTAAACTATCAAGGTGAAAGTCATCAGTTTGCTTACCTATTTTGACCCAGCTCCCAACCCAACTTTAAAAATAGATTAATGGTGATATTTTTTTATATCGCCCGATAAGAGTATCACATTATCGAACGCCGTTAACGGCCGATAACGGCCCACCACTAATATATATATATATATATATATATATATATATATATATATATATATATATATATATATATATATATATTATATGGCAGTGGGGAACCGTCAGGGCCCTCTACGCCCTCTAAGAGGGCTTAGAAATTCTCTTAAATTATAAATATATATAATATAATTTATCCAATTTTATTTTTTCTACTTACAGTTTGACAGTCGACATCTAAACAATTACAAAAATATAAGCAAATAAATTATTCAACCGTGTCTATTCAATCTGTGTTGGAAGGTGAGGGGTTAAGTGGAAGCCTGTGAGCCTGTCTCCCCCTTGGCCTAGGTGCACGCACCACTTCCTCGTTTGGTGTAAGGATGTTACCATATTTCCGGTTGGTATGCGGAAGTGCCGATGTTATGGCCGAGTCTATGGCTGTGTTCGAAATAGTCTACTACATACTACTGGCATACTGATCGAGCCCCAAATCAGTATGTCGTATGCAGTATGTGACCAAAATGAAAATTTCCAGTACGCGAAACATACCCGGATGACTTACTACTTCCGCAAAATATTCCAGTACGCGAACAGAGCTATCTTCGTGGTGTACTGCATCCCATCATGCAACGCTACGTTCACGTGACCCCGTAGTGTGCTTTGCTTTTGTCGCATACTGGAAACTGTACTGCATACTACTACGAGGACCAGTATGCAGTATCCAGTATATACCGAGTCCAGTATGCAGTATCCAGTATGTAGTAATCTATTTCGAACACAGCCAACGAAATTCGCAAGGTGCCTCTTGGAGTTACCGAAGATTACCGTCAACGATGTGCGTCGTATTGTCAGAGCATCAAGTACAACGCCACAGAGTAAACTTGAAAAGGGTTTCAAGTTCTACGTTTCATCCTACCTCTGCAATTTTGAAGGTAAGTCGCTGACGCTAGTTAGCTAGCTAGCCTGAGGTGGCAGTCTAATGAAGTGATGTTGTTTTTAGTAACGAACCAACCTGTCCTAGTACTAGAAATGCCTTTTTAAAACATGTTTGTATTTCTGATGGAAGTATCAGGCAAAAGTAAAGCTAACGAGATAACAGTGAGGGCTCACTGCTACAGATCTATGAAGAAAACAGATATGCCACACCAGCTGAGAGTAGGACTGGTTAAAATGACACGAGTTCTGTTCTGTGTCACGTTCAAAGTTCTGTTGAACAAGTTCAAAAGTTAGTTCAACACAAGTTCAATCTTTTATCCTTGCTCTTACTTCACGTAAGCTGTGATAACCATAGGCATTGGTTTTCAAAGCTTACAATGGTAGCCAAATGCAGAGTAGCTGTGTGGGAATCATTAGCAGTCTATTTTGCCTATAGTAAACAAATGGGAGTTTATTTTACAGTTCGAGCTATTGTTATCTACCTCTATGACTCAAAAGCAGAATATAGTCCACCTCAGCTATTTTTCAAACTGCATTTTCTAAAATCTGTCAATCTGTCTTTCAAATCTTTCATTTTAACTTCTTTATTAACATGTGGCTTCAACACTTACACCTATTAACATATTCTGATAACACTCTTCAAGAAGCAGTTGAAGTAAAACCTGCACTGTTCTGTTGTTGGTGGTGGAAACAACAAAATAATATAAATATTAGGGATGCACCGAAATGAAAATTCTTAGCCGAAACCGAAAACCGAAAATGAGAAAACCAAGGCCGAAAACCGAAACACCGAAATACATTATGCCAATTATTAGTAACATTGGATTTATGGCTAACCTCACAAAAATCAAAGCATTGCAATTCAAAGAATAAATCAACTACAAAATTTGATTTGAAAATATGTATTTAGCACTGACATTACAGTAATGCATATTATAAAATAAAATTAGTGGTGGGCCGTTAACGGCGATAACGCTGACAATGGCCGACCACTAATTAAATTTAACTCGCTTCCAGACCGTTTTTATCTGAGAGGATAAATATATGTATTTTATACAAGTTAAATTTAATTATAACTGATTGACCTGAAAGATAAATATAAATTCTCTCATAAAAACGTGACGTGAGTTGCAACAACATTAAACAGCTCAGGTAAACACGCTTCTGAGAAATGTCATCTGCTCGGCAAAACATAACGGGGCTCAATGTTCTCTATTAGCCTACGAAATCCCACATCCTCTACGACAGAGAACGGCTGATCGTCTAAGGCAACGAGTTCCATAATTTTTGGTGTAATGTCCTTTGCCTTGGCGCCATCACTGGAAAACTTTTTTGCTAGCTTTATCCAAATAAACACGTGCAGGCGATTTTTGCTTGCGTCATCACAACACATTGTTTCGGCCGTGTTGTTTCGGTGATGAAAGTATTTTGGCCGAAAACCGAAAATGCAAATTTAAGCCATTTCGGCCTAAAATTTTCGGTGGCCGAATTTTTGGTGCATCCCTAATAAATATAAGTAGGCCTGTTTCACTCCTATGTGTAAGCATTTCATCTGGAGTGAAAATGAAGTTTAAATCTAAAATATATTTAGTTTATAGTTGCTCTGTGAACTAGTAGATTGAACCATGCACAACACTGTAGAATAGAAAGACAGTATAGCCAAACGTTACATGAGACAATAGACAAGTGACATTCACCACTAACAACATGATGGGACAGATATTGCGCCTATTGACATTGCTGAAGTCTTCTTTTCAAGATATTAAATTTTGCCTCTTGTGTATTTCAGATGACATTACGTGATTCAATGCCAGTTGTGCTCATTAGCTGCAACTGCTCTTGTGCTGCTGGTTGCGGAATCTGCAACCACTTGGTTGCATTGCTTTTCCAGACAGCTCATTATTCTGAATCTGGCATGTCTGTCGTCCCTCCTGTCCTTTCATGCACACAGACAGAACAGAAGTGGAATAAACCACGAACAATGGTTTGTCTTATTTCATTATTTAATATTAGTTAATGTATCACAGTCACTTTACTAACACAATCTTTTAAATTAATAGGGGGTGAAGCCTGGACCCGTGGATGCCATGGTTGTCCTAAAGCCAAAACCCAAAAACCAGGTGCTACTACAGCCAGTGGAGTTAGGTTTGCAGTACCAAATTGAATAGGCAGATTACAGTGTGTGGTAAAAAAAAATGCTTTTGATCATCTGATAAGACCCTGTTCTCTTCAAAATTTAATTTAGCCTCGTTGTACTTCAGATGACATGTGAAGAAAACCGCTCCAAACAGAACTTGCTGCTGAGAATTAAGTCTTCGATTTGTTTTCGGAGCCTTGATATCTCCTCGCGTAGCTCTTCATTTTCACTGAGGGAGAGATCAAGCACAGCAGGCTCATTACTGACGCAGTAGTCATGTTCATGACACGGTAAGGGGTCATCATCATCATGGTCAGTCTGCATCTCTGTTAGATCAGTGTTGGGTGGACGCTCTGTTCTTTCCCATACTCCAGGTCGTGGAGTTGGAATAGTATAGTTATTCCATTGAAATAGCACAGGAAAAGCTCCAGGTCGCAGTCGTCGTCGTCCAGCAGGAGTGGGAGGTTCGAGTAGATCAGCAGTGATAAAATGTCGCGAACACACTCAGGGAAGTACTCGTGACGATAAAATGATCTCTCCTGATCTTAACCACCCATTGTTTCTGCAGTTCTGAGTCCTTTGGAAAGGTGTGGAAGCTCAGGTAGGAATTACACCTGTCGATGCTGTGCAGAATGGCACACAGCAGTGGTGGTTGCACCAGCTGTCTGTACATTGTTGAAACGTTTCTTTTTTTTTGTTTACCTGTCATGTTTAGGACACGTAAACGGACAGGAGATGAAGGAAACTTCCAAGTAAATAACACGGTAAATATGTTCGTTACAAGACTGGTGAGGTGAATAGCTAGCACAGTGTACGCTTTCAATGGCTACCGGATGTCAACAACCATCCTAACCTTTTAGCGGAAATTACGTCACTTAACAGCGTGCACATAGGCCATTCAGCAATACCAGTTTCAAATGACAGTAAAATTGACCAATCATATCTTCCCTCTTAGTGGGCGGGCTTAACTGTATGATAATTTCCGCCCGCTGTGGCGACGCTAGCTGTCGTTAGCGTACCACCGCTAGCTAGTTTCGATTCATTCCTTTGATGTCCTCACTGTGCTGTGCTGCAATTTTGCATTTTTCACAGATGCTGGCAAACCTGATGACCTTGTGGACGATGTAGCCAGCAAGATGGAAGAGAATGCATTTCTCGCTCTTTGTGAGATCAGGTGCAGCTCTGTTGACCGCCATTAGCTGTTCCACTCTGACTGATGGTATGACATTTTGCTCCACCGTGTCCAAGAAGTCTGCCAAAAAGCTACTGTTGTCTTCCAGGTAGCTCCCAGACCTGATGGCTGTGAGGAACTGTCCCACAGATATGATTCTCAGTGCATGATGGAATTCCACTGGAGTTGGGACACCTGGCACAGTAGCCAAAAACCTAGGCGTCATACTCGACTCCGACCTATCATTTGATAAATACATAGATAATACTACTAGGATAGCATTTCTACATCTCCGCAACATTGCCAAATTAAGAAATGCATTATCACAGGATGATGCCGAAAAATTGGTGCACGCCTTTGTTAGCTCTAGATTAGACTACTGCAATTCACTACTGTCAGGATGTTCAAATAGGAATCTAAATAAACTTCAAATAGTTCAAAATGCCGCAGCCAGAGTTCTGACCAGAACTAGAAAATTTCAGCATATTAGACCAGTCCTATCAGCCCTGCATTGGCTCCCAGTTAAATTTCGTATTGATTTTAAAATTCTATTATTAACATATAAAGCACTACACGGGCTTGCTCCTGAATACCTCCAGGAACTTATTTCCTACTATGAACCCCCACGTCAACTAAGATCACAGGGTGCTGGTCTTTTATTAGTTCCACAAATTAATAAGGTAACAGCAGGGGGAAGAGCCTTTTCTTATAAGGCCCCCCAGCTTTGGAACAACCTTCCAAAATGCGTACGGGGGACTGACACAGTCACAATCTTTTAAGTCTAGGTTGAAAACCCACCTATTTGGTTTAGTGTTTGATAATTAACATCCCCCCCCCCTTAGATAAAGGTACAGATCCAGGGGTTCATAGACGAAGGGTTTTATGGTTGACTGGGGTGCTGGTGCTGTCGTCCCGTCACTGCTCGTGGTCACTCAAGTTCGTTGACCGTGCAGTGGATGGATGCCATTGTCTTAGAATGCCCCCAAGCCTATGTTACCTTCTGGTTCTGCCTTTTTAGCTAGGCTGTAATAGTTTAACTTAATGCCGGAGTTGCTGCCACACTCCAGAAATGTGTTTAATTTCATCTGTCCTGTATATGTCCTCATACAGAGCTAATTTTCCCTGTTTTATTTTCTCCACATGGCTGCCCGCCTGAAAGGAAGTTCAATTTGAGCGCATAAACACAGAGACAGAACTGCGATTTGAGGATTATTGTGACCTTATAGCGAGCAAATTTAGGCTAATGTGAGAGCACATTGCTGTTTAATGCTTTGATTGTTTTATAATTGTTATATATTACGTTCATTTATATATTTTGAGGGACAAGAAGGGGTGAGAAATTCAGATCAGATTAAATTTCATTATTCACTAAATTTCATGTTCACTAACATTAACATATCTTTAAATCATGGTGATTTCTGTAATCCCATGGTATTGGGGACCTAAGTAATCTAAATGACTAATGTACATTTTCTGACTTTCAGATACGACAGAAGGAAATTGTTTGACTTCATTGTGCAGAAATCTGCTTTAAAAGGGTACATTAAAACACATTACATTTACATCCAGACAGTATATGACATATTAAAATACATTGATAAATTATATATAGCTTGTCTTTTTAATACACACTTATTTACAGCAATGACTTCATCAATAAATCTCTAATAATCTCAAATATGAATATCATGTCAAGCAGTTTTTCTGTGTCCTTTCCTCCATGTTGTTAGTGTAGTGTCCACCGTGGTTTGCTGTGCTGCATGCGCCAATGGATCCGAGAAAGGAGCAAAAATGTATGGTTTCTCCACTGATACTGAGAGGAGAAAAAAATGGTTGGCTCAACTCAGCAGGAGCAATCTTACCCTCACTAAAGATTACAATAGCAAAAAAAAAAAAATATGTGAGGTAATCATCAAACACTGCATTTGCACTTTTCACAATAAACACACTATTGGAAAGCTTATTGCATGATTTATTAAAATACAGAACAGTGAACAAAAAAAATCAAAGACTCCAGACAGACTCGGGTGCAGGTTGAGGGTGCTATCTGGTTGCAGGCTCCATTGAATCCCCTATGGTTCTTTGGCTTAAAGAGAGAGAGGAGAAAAAGACAGGAGAAAATGATTATTATGAGTATTGATGTGATATGAATTTGAACTTGTTGCACACCCTTGGTTGTTTTTTATATATGTAATGAGTGTATACGTATCCAGTAAGTGTTCTCTAATACTGTGTATTCACCCACTATGGGATATGTATATGGGTAGACAAAACTGAGTTGTCATGTGTGAGGAGTAAACTCACATCACTCTGCAGGCACATTTTGAGGCAGAGCAGTTCATCAGAACCAAACGGGGCAAGACTAGGCTGAGAGCAGATGCTGTTCCCACCATTTTTTTGCATCGCCCCGCACTCAGAAAGAGGAAGCCCCCTGCACTACGATGCACCACTGGACCTGTAAAGACAGGGCCCACAGATGCTGATCACAGCTATAGTGTTAGAGGTGACACAGGTATAATAAGTATGAACTCCTAATAATTATATTATTTCTTTAAGTGATAGAATATTTAATACGTAATCAGACTAAATAGTATATATCTTTTATATCCAGCAGTTTCAAAAACTGAGGAAATAAGGGATGAGGATACAGAGAGAAGGGAAAGTGAGATTGAACAAAGAGAGAACATGGCTAGTGAGGAGAGACAGGGAGAGCTAATACAACCCAGTGAGCCAGCAGCCAGTCAGCATAACCATCAGCCAGAAGCCAGCCAACCAGAGTTATTGAAAAAATTAAAGAGACAAGAAAGAATCATCAGGAAAACAAAGGCAGCACTACAAAAAATAAGGAAGGAAAATGCCACTCTCAAGAAGACACTGAAAGTTAGGGACACAAGATTTAAGAAAACGTTTTCAAAAGATCAAATGAAAGCATTAGGCAGACTAACCACAAAAGGGATGAAATGGAGCAATGAGACAATTAAGAAGGCGTTGAAAATTGGCTTTACTGCTGGTGGGACAGGTTACAAGACCCTGCAGGAACTGCAAATTTCCCTGCAAGGAATAAGAACCCTACAGAGAAGGATGCAATGCGTTAGATTTGAGCCTGGAGTGCTGACAGAGGTGTTTGATTTCCTTAAACTGAAGGTAGATGGGTTGACAGAGATTGAACGGGAATGTGTGTTGACCTTGGATGAAATGGCAATCACACCAAGTGTGGAGTTGCATATGCTTACCGGCAAACTCTATGGTGATGTGACTTTGCCAGGTCACACAGGAGTAGCAACACATGCTTGTGTCTTTATGCTGGCTGGAAGCACAACACGGTGGAAGCAAGTAGTGGCATATACTTTCACTGGCAATACTACCAACGGAGCACAGTACAGGCCAATAATTATTGAATTAATACAAAGGGCAGCATCCATAGGGCTACATGTGCTCAACGTCACCACTGACATGGGTAGCCCTAAGCAGGCTATGTGGAGATCCTTTGGGGTCAACCTCAATAAAACATCTGTGCCACATCCATAAACACCAGACAGACAACTTTATTTCATGCCTGATGTCCCACATATGGTAAAGAGCTTAAAAAGTGCCCTTGTCCGTGGACATGTGTTCAACATTCCTGAGGACATTGTAAACAAAGAGAACCTCCTCTCTAATGAGGTTTCAGTGGTCCTATTAAAGACCTAGTGGCCTTTCAGGAAGGGATGGCATTAAAAATAGCTCCCCATCCGTCAGCTGCAGCCATCGAGCCAAGTCACTTTGACAAGATGAAGGTTGGTCCTGCTCTAAATGTATTCAGTAAGGCAACAAGTGCTGGGCTGAAATACATGGTGCAGCAAGAAAAACGCCCTCTGTCCTACACAACTACAGCGTGGCTACTGGAGCAAGTTGATGATTGGTTCGATCTAATGTCATCTCGTCATCCATTTACGTCCCTGAGCAGACTGAAGATGGAGGAGTAGCAAAAGGCCATCACCTTCCTTCAGGACATTGTCCATCTGTTCCGTGGGATGAAGATTGGTCAGAAGGGACACTGGAAGCCTGTTCAGACTGGGGTGATAATGGCAACAAAGGGCAGTCATGGCCTGGTGGTTAGGGAACTGGTCTTGTGACCGGAGGGTCGTGGGTTCGATTCCCAGACCTGAGGCCATGACTGAGGTGCCCTTGAGCAAGGCACCTAACCTCAACTGCTCCCCGGGCACCGGGCTAGGGCTGCCCACCGCTCTGGGCACGTGTGATCCACAGCCCCCTAGTAATCACTAGTGTGTGTGTGTGTGTGTGTGTGTGTGTGTGTGTGTGTGTGTGTTCTGACTGCACAGATGGGTTAAAAGCGGAGGACAAATTTCAATTGGGGTGTAAAAATCACAATTGGCAAAATATGGCACATTTCATTTCAACAACATCAATTTTAGCCATACAAGAGGAGTTGCTGACTAGAGGACACAGGTTTGTGTTAACATTAAGATTCACACAAGACTGCCTTGAAAATACCTTCAGCTGTGTGAGGTCTAAAAATCCTGTCCCAACTCCAGTGGAATTCCATCATGCACTGAGGATCATATCTGTGGGACAGTTCCTCACAGCCATCAGGTCTGGCAGCTACCTGGAAGACAACAGTAGCTTTTTGGCAGACTTCTTGGACACGGTGGAGCAAAATGTCATACAATCAGTCAGAGTGGAACAGCTAATGGCGGTCAACAGAGCTGCACCTGACCTCACAAAGAGCGAGAAATGCATTCTCTTCCATCTTGCTGGCTACATCGTCCACAAGGTCATCAGGTTTGCCAGCATCTGTGAAAAATGCAAAATTGCAGCACAGCACAGTGATGACAGTCCTGCTGGAGAAAACAGCATCTTATTGAACTTAAAAAGAGTTCAAGGCAGGTGCTCTTTGTCATCCTTCCCAAGACGCATATGATTTCATTCAGCAAATTGAGGAACTATTTAGGACCAAGACTGGTTCCTCCCTCATGGAACTCCCCAATGCAGTGAGTGTCTTGGAGAAACAAGCTCAGGCACTTTGCAGTAAGCTTCCAGCTTGCTGTGGAGTACAAGACAAAATCATGAAAAGATTCATACGGCTAAGGTTGAGAATTGAGGCAGCAACAATACCAAATGACAGAAAGAAGAAACAGTTAAAAGATGGTCATTTTGGAAGCAAGAGCCAATCCAGAAAGTTGAAAAACAACTCCAGTAGCCAAGCTTCAAAATCCGGTAACCCCTAAACAGCTCCAAATGTGCCATCAAGCCCATTAGTCACTCCAACAGCAACATTTGGACTAATCATTGCTCCTACAAGTGCTCCAGCCCCCCAGCCAACATCACTACTCCTACACTCCTACAGCCAACATACGGCAGTGTAATAAACATGGATTTCTTATTGCTATTTGAAACTTACCTTGTTGTGTTTTCAATCTCATTGTGCTGCCCTCACTCTGAGTTATCTAATTTCACCAGCTAGACAGCGAGTTAACGACGCTTCAAATAATCAAGCTTTGTTTCTTTGTGTTGATTTATTTGTAGAATGGCCTCTAACCATTGCCCTCTTTAGGCCGTCGTAAAACTAAGAAATAAAATGTACAAGCATAGCATTAGCTAACATCGCAAACTGTCGTGTTACATGTTAACTATACACCACACAATAACAAATCCAGATCAACTCAAATGCACATATTTTTTTACACAAACAAAAATAAAATCACAATTTTGTCATATTATGATACTTACGGACAAATCTCGTCCAAGGCTACAATGTGTGGAGTTCAACATTAATTCGACACACGAACGGCTCGACATTGCGTACGGTCATCTTGAATGATTTCTTTTTTACAAAGTTAATGAAACAGTAATGCCACTCATCCACAAGAGGGAGCTCTGAAATAGCGTACAAAAAACTGCTGCTCAACACAACTTACAAGAGGCAAAACACTCATCATGGTCAGCACCCAATTATCCCACAGCAGGCCACTAATATACACTAACAAGATAAATTAAATACAACATAAATAATACAATAATAGAATACAAGTCTAGTACGGTTACATATGATTACATATATCATACTGTACTATAACATTTTAGTATGTTGTATTACTCTTTAGTCTTGTAAGATTCATTGATCAAAACTGCCACCCTAGTTTCAACTTACCTTGTGTTTTCAATCTCTCTTGATGACCTTCCCTCTCCCTTTGCCATCAGTCTGCTGAGCATAATACAGATAATAGTCAACAGAGTAACAATACCTACAAACACTTGATCTATAAATTACACTGTTGTGTACTATTTAGAAGTCTTAAATATGCATTCTAATCAATATCAGCAGTGATGCATCACAAGAATGGCTCTCCTCCTTATTGTGCGTTAGCTTAACGTTAGCTGGTACTCCAAAATGGATATCCTCATTTCACCTCCTCGACCCAACACACTCTACAATCACACTCAAATGTTGTATTTAACCAATACTTAGCTACCCCGCAAAAACATCGCGTTTAGGTGAAACGGCATTAAGAGAGGAATTTACAATTAATAGGCTGTCGGTCGTTAATGTGAAATCTCGCTAACCGTATTCGCGTTGCCTTAGCATAGATTTAGTTCCCTAAATCTGCTTATTAAGAGGTGGATAATTCACTAAAATGTTTTAATGCACATTTAAATGCACTTGTTAATTTGATTCTGATGTCCTTATAATACACAATCTGATTTTTTTACGCGTACTAACTTGTAAAAGTGTATCACAGATGGTCCACTGCTCCAGTTTGACTGCGCTGCTCGTATTTGCTGCTAACTTCCGGGAATTATTGACAGGCTCCACGATCCGCCATTGCAGTAAAAAAACTGCTCCGTTGGAGTGAACGGAGTTGACGCGACTCTCTCTCTCTATAGGGCTCTGGTTTCGATTAATTCCTTTGACGTCCTCGTGCGCGTTGTTTACATATTCCGCTTCCGAGGAACACGGAGCTGTGAACCTTATTTTGTTGGAACCTTATTTTTCTTAAGAAGTTATCTAGTACATATATTACTGTTTATTGCGTGTCTAAAGCTGTACTGTCGTCTCAGTTTTTTTTTTCTTTATTGTAGTTAATTAGGAGAGGAAACACTTCTTTTTCGGGGGGATGGGAGCGCGCCCAGGTTTAATGGTCACGGTTCGCTACTGATATACGGTCTCTGGTATGAACCCTTTGGGTACAAGCCAGGCTGCATCAGGTTATTGTAGCAGCCTGGCTGATTTGGTGTTTTAGTTAAAAAAATAGGAAATTGTCATATCACGTGCTACTCAACTTTAGAATGTTTGGTTGGGAAGGTGGAATGTTTGGATTCAGTTTCGATGCTGAAAAGCTGAGAAATTGTCGCATGACATTTGGCTCTGAGAATTATCAACCCTACAATCTGAGAATACTATCAACTACAATCTTTACAAATCTTACAAATCTTCCCAGATCTTTCTATTTTTTCTAGATCTTTCTATCTTTCTATTTTTTCTAATTTTTCATCCAGGAGATTTTTTTTACCCTAGGAGAAGTGACCAGCCAAGGCCGGGGCAGGAACCGAAGATCTTCTCCAGGTGAGAAAAATATATTTTCATATACTGTACATAATTTTATACTTCTATGTAAGACAGTATATTTAGTTCTTATGAGTATGGATTTCCACAGGCTTATTCACAATTATTAAAAATTAAATATACACATTTATGTAGTAGGTTTCTAAGGTTCAGAAAAATAACATGTATATTTATTCTGCTGATGACTGTCAAGCTCTTTATTTCATGTGTACAGGATAATATAATTAATGGAGCATGGGTTATTTCTTTGATTTCTTTGACTCAGTACAATTTTTATGAATTCCACCATGTTAACATTGTCCATGTGGCCATGGAAAAAGCAAATAAAAATAAACATTTTTAAAAAGAAACAGATTTCTAACATCACAAATTCTTAAGCTTTCTCCCCACATTCTGATGACATCACATGGCACCATAGCCCTTCTTATAATCACTTGTTCATTGGGAAACACTTACAAGGCATTTGAGCCTCACTGTGAGGCGTGCTGGGTTTCACTTTACCTGCTGTGGGATTTTCAGGTGTGCCCTACAACCCCCAAGAGACAGTAATCCACAGAGAATATGGCAATATCTGTCTACTTCTGTTATTCGTATATTACATAATCTTTTTCTTAATGTTCAGTCAACATGACAGCAGATGCCCTTCGGAGACCAGTTGGAGACCAGTTGATCCTGGAAGAGGATGAGAATTATCTCCCATCTGAACAAGGTACATTAGCTGTCGCATACTACCTGTTACAGTTTAGGACCCCGGATAAAACTTTAATATATGTTACTGAAATGGTATACTTTAATATCCACCATTGATAAAGTCTACAAGCTACAACAGTCCCATCATTTAATAACTAAATTATAATGTTGACATAATAACTTAATAATATATAATAATAATAATAATAATAATAATAATAATAATAATATATATAATAATAATATTAACAACACATGTCCAGTTGGGACTCTTGTATGTTCGTCCAAGCTATAGCTACACTTTATAACATAGAATCATTCTCCATGCATTATGGACTTAAATATTTGAATTTGTGGGATTTTTCTTGATTTGAAAATATCATACTGATTGTGGGTATATTCATCTTATCCGTATTTCTCCTCAGAGGTCCATGAGTATGCCAGAGAAATTGGCATTGACCCTGATGGGGAGCCAGAGCTGCTGTGGCTGGCCAGAGAGGGGATTGTAGCCCCACTACCTCCTGAATGGAAACCCTGGTAGGACAAGCTCATTCTCATACAGTCACCCAGTTTTCTTATCCTTACACACAGAGCAGTGAGCGTTGGTGTGAGCGTTGGTTCCTTTTAGAAAAAATCCAAGCATACTCTAATGTGCCCTTAATTGAGGAATGGCTTCCATTCCAAGAACTCTACGTCTCATTCATGCTGGCTCGTTCATTCAGGTTCTTGATTACCTGACGTACCAAGGCCCTTTGTCCCCTGTAACTCAGTTATAATTTTAAGTACCATTTATAGAAGTAGGATGCATCAGGACTTTATTGTGAGTGTCATAATGTCACACAGACTCTCTGGAAGCTTGCAAGAAGTGGGCATTAAATCACTTATGACCTAGGTGATTAAATGAGCAAATTAGACAGCCCAACTTTTTTTTAAATACCATGGAACTGCAAGTCTGGAGAAGACTGAATATTTTGACTGGGAAATAAGACTGGGCAAGAGAAAATTTAACAGGCAGAAGAGGATTTTTGAAGTTGGAGAGTATGATGTGACATGAAAGATCAGACACAATTTAACATATGAAATCATTTTTGGATTCTGTATTCAAATGGTTTGGGGGAAAGTATGTTATAACCTTATTGTCAGGTGTAACTGGTGTCTTTATATGAGTCAGTACCTTCATAGATAAAACACACAAAGACAAGATCCAGGGGATATTTAATGTTAGTTGTCCCCAAAACTAACAATTGCAAAGTATAAAATTAATATTTCATCACTCTATGCAGCAGATTTGCTTATAGACTTGGCATTATTAATCTGAGCAATGAGACCCAGAGCACCACTCAGTGTTTCAGATGTTGTTCTGTTGACACCTTTGTGGACAGTCCTGTGCTGGAGAACCTAGGCTTGTCTACATGTCATGTGTTTTTATGTGTGTGTTTATCTATGTGATGAGCTTGTCTCTCTTTCCTACTCTCCAGTCAGGATGTGACTGGAGAAGTATACTATTTCAACTTCTCCACGGGCCAGTCCACCTGGGACCACCCCTGTGATGAGCACTACTGCCAACTAGTGGCCCAGGAGCGGGAGTGTGCTCAGCCATGCCACAGCCATGCCATGGATGAAGAGGAGGAGGATGAAGAGCCGAAGAAGGCGTCTGTCCATGAGGTGGAAACACCTGCTAGAATATAATGCTCTGACTTTTAGCTCACTGTCACCTTTGTAGTCTTTACACTGCAGTTGTTCATACATTATGTTCCCAGCTTTTATACACATTTTTATACAGCGCCACTAACATCACTGTGTGTGCTCACGTGATCTTAGTGTTACTGTAGCACCTTGCTCTACCTGACACACACACACACCCACACACACACACACACACACACACACACACACACACACACACACACACACACAGATCTTGTGAATGTCTGTACATGCATGTTTATGCATGTGTGTTTGCATGTGTTGGTGTGTTTGTCTGTGTATGAGCAGGACAGTGAACTCAGGGTGGCAGAGGAGACTGAGCTGGACGTGGACGAAGAAAAGAAAAAGAGAGAGAAGGAGTGTGTGTGTGTGTGTGAGTGTATGTGTGGTGAGTTGTCTGGTCTGTTGCAGGAGGTGAGGGAGGAGGTGCAGAGGGAGCACAGCAGGAAGCTGGAGCAGCTGTCACAGGAGCACCAGGAGCAGCTCTTCACCCTCAGACACGAGCACCTGGAGGAGGTGCAGAGGGAGCACAGCAGGAAGCTGGAGCAGCTGTCGCAGGAGCACCAGGAGCAGCTCTTCACCCTCAGACACAAGCACCTGGAGGAGGTGTGGCAGGGAGAATTCATTTACTCACAGCTCAGTGATCACCTGAGAGACCGAGCCAATGTGTGTTCATCACATGGTGTGTGTGCAGGAGAGCGTGGAGAGGGAGCGCATGTTGAGGGCTCATCTGGAGGAGAGGGAGAGGATGCAGGCTTCGCACACGTCCCAGCTAGATCAGCTCAGACTACAGCTCGACTCTCAGCTCCAACACACCCACAAAATACACATGCAGAAAGTAAGATCCCACACCCATACGATACTCACGTGCAAAAACGCCTCTTCTGCCATACCCAGTCGGGTGTTTATGTGTATAAAGACGGTGTGAGTTGTTTGTATTTGTTTGTTTTTCTTGTGTGTGTGTTTAGGAGTTAGAAGTGCAGAAGATGATTGAGCAATTGGACATGAAAACCAAAGAGCTCAAAACTCAGGAACTGCTACTCCAAACTCAGGTACTTTACCTGCGTTATTTGAGTGTGTGTGTGTGTGTGTGGGTGTGGGTGTGCTACTCCAAACTCAGATACTTTACCTGCTTTATTTGAGTGTGTGTGTGTGTGTGTGTGTGTGGGTGTGGGTGTGCTACTCCAAACTCAGATACTTTACCTGCTTTATTTGAGTGTGTGTGTGTGTGTGTGTGTGTGGGTGGGTGTGCAACTCCATGCTCAGGTACTTTACCTACTTTATTTGAGTGTGTGTAGGTGTGTGTGCGCTACTCCAAACTCAGGTACTTTACCTACTTTGAGTGTGTATGTGCAACTGGTACACTGAGCTCCAGGTGCCCTTAGGTTAGGTGCCCTTATAGCTGTACTTATAAGTTACTAATCATTCGTCAGTCAGTTCTTTGTGCTGAGAAGTTAACTGACTCAATGACCTGTTTTGAAGAAAAAAAATGAATAGATCATGTCTGGAGTGTGTGTGTGCGTGTGCATGTGCATGCATGCATGTGTGTGAATCTTCAGTCCAGTCACTCAGCTGCCTGATAAAATGATCTGTGTGTGTGTTCGTACTGTTGGTCTGTAGGCTGCAGATTTGAAGAAGAGGAGACAACAGCTGAGTGAGGAAGGAGATGAAGTTGAGAAGGGGATAGAGGTGCGTGTGAGTGTGTGTGACCAGGTGTGTGTGTGTGTGTGTGTGTGTGTGTGTGTATCTGAGAGTCTGTGACCAGGTGTGTGTGTGTGTGTGTGTGTGTGTGTGTGTGTGTGTGTTTCATTGTAAACTGTTATGCTAGGTTGTGTGTCCCCCCCAGGTGTGTGTGTGTGTGTGTGTGTGTGTGTGTGTCATTGTGAACTGTTATGTTAGGTTGTGTGTGTGTGTGTGTGTGTCCCAGGCTCTCCCACGTGTCCTGAGAGAACGGGACAGTCTGCGTGCGGAGCTGGACCGATTAAGAGATGAGAGGAGGAGAGAAAGGGAGGAGCTGGAAAAAGAGAGAGAGGGAAGGAGGAGAGAGAGGGAGGAGAGCAGAAGGATGATGGAGGAGAGAGAAAAACTGCAGGCTAGATGTGATGAACTCCACAGAAGGCTCAGGTAATACACACACACACACACACACATACACACACATTAGCTTTGACCAAGTCAGTACTGGTCTCTGGTGACACAAATGCACGGTACACAGAGTGTGTACATGTACAGATCTGTGTTGGTGTGGAGGGCTCCCTCCGGGTGGAGGAAATGGAACCTCCTCTCTCCCCTGTGCCCACCTCCCACAACCTCCCGCAGCATAGACAAGTATGTGGGTGTGGGTGGGGTGTGGGTGGGGAGGGAGGCTGTCCGATTGTATGTATTTATCATATGTTTATATACTCGTTTGTAATCTCCTCTCTCTCTCTCTCTCTCTCTCTCTCTAGCTTGCGGGAGTATATCTCAGGTGAAGGTGTCCTGCAGAGAGCAAGACAGTTCTTGGAGAAACAGACCAGCTGTCTGAGAGCGAGACAGGCGGCACTAAGGACGGCCCACCCCAGCCCGCAGAGGTCCGCTGCAGGAGGCTCTGCTCAGCCTCTCTGCCAGGTCCGTCAAGTCTAGTCAGTTTTATTTATAAAGCGCTTTTTACAAAACATGGTGTCACAAGCGCATGGGTCCAGATCCCTATTGAACAAGACAGGGGCAAGTGTGGCAGAGACAAACTCCCTATGCGGATTAGGAAGAAACCTTGGGAGGACCAAGACCCCAAAGGGAAGCCATGCTCCATTGGCCCAGCAACTTTAAGTTCATATTTATAGTCCTGTGTCTATCTGAGCAGTCACAGTCTCTCCAATATGGATGCTGGGCCTCAGGTAGGATGCTGGCCGTATTGGCACATGCATCCACGGCATCAGCACATCCACTGGCAACCCAGAGCATCTTCTAGCTCCTTTATGGAATTGTCTTTGTAGAAACATGTAGTCAAGATACAGAATGCAGGTTAATATGTAAAATCAAATTAAACTTCCATATATATAGCACACGTGCCAGTGACTTAGCATGTGGCTCCAGCAGGCTTATCCCTAGCAGCATAACTAAAGAGAGGGGCCTGGAGGTGACCACAGGCATGAGGGTACTGAGACATTACTCTGCCTTCGGCTGTAATCTTGTAGTTTTCGGATCTGAGCGCAATCCTGCGCTTTGAGAGAGCAGCAGGTGAGATGGATTATGGTATGCAGTAAGTTTACTCGGATATTGTGGAGGACTATTTAATGCTTTATAGCAGAACAGAAGAATTTTAAAATCAGTTTGATATTTAACCAGGAGCCAGTGCAATGCTGAGAGAGTAGGACTAATGTGATGCACTTCTCAAGGCCTAGTTAGGACTCTGGCTCTTGGATTCAAGTTGGAATGCAGCAAGTTGGACTTTCTTTAGGGACTGTTTAGAGCAGGGGTAATCAATTAAATCTTTCCGCGGTCCATTTTTGGCAGATAGCTCAGACCTTAGGTCCGGGTCCGCGGTGGCGAACGAAAGTTGTTGAGCGGGGGGGTGGGGGGGGGGTGGCAAACGAAAGTTGTTGAGCGGGTGGGGGGGGGGGGGGGGACGTAACACTCAAATGGGTGGTGAGCGTAACACTCGTCTGAAAATAAATTCTCCGGTTTAAAATATAGTCTCCCGTTTTTTTGGCATTTGGGTCCGTATCCAGTTAATAAGGAATGTGATTGGGTCCGGACAGGACGGCATTCGGGTCCGGATCCGGACCGCGGTCCGCCATTTGGTGATACCTGGTTTAGAGCATCCAATTAAAAGTAGTCCAATCTTGATGAGATTGTGGACCAGTTTCTCTGCGTCTGATACCGAACGTACATGTCTCAGCTTGGCAATATTACATGAAGGTGCAAAGGCAGCATTAGTGACATTGCATATGTGTGTGTCAAATGAAAGATCCTAATCACTAGTGACGCCTAAACTTTTAGCAGGAAATTCAGGTGTTACTGAAAAGCCATCTAGTGTAATAAGAAGATCAGACCCATTGCTTCTAGCACCCTTGGATCCAAGAAGTAACACATCAGTCTTATTAGAATTTAGAAGAAGAGAATTAGATGCCATCCAGTTCTTTATTTCTTGGATGCAGTTCTCAGTTTTGGTAGTAGTGTTGACATCATCCAAATTAGAATATATATATATATATATATATAAGTGTAAGTAATTACACTTCCAAATTAGAAAAATATATATATATATATATATATATATATATATATATATATATATATATATATATATATATATATATATATATATATATACATATAAAACTGAGTATCATCTGCATAGCAATGCAAGCTAATACTATGCCTACAAATGCTTGCTAGCCTATATAATGAGAATAACATGGGACCCAATACAGATCCTTATGAGCATTCATTATTTTCAAGTACAAATAGGTAACGATCGGTCAGGTAGGATTTGAACCAGGAGAGTGATTGACCTTTTATCTGAGAATATTAAGAGATTGTTAACTACTTTAGACAGTTTCAGTGCTGTGGTGGGTCTAAGCACGTTAGGTCTTGCAGTGCCTACAGCCATGTAGCCAGGTCAGATGGGAGAGAGTAGGAAGCATGAGTATAGCTCCTCTTAGATGTTCTGCTCCCCTGTGCTGTAGGAGGTGAGTGAGCTGGAGAAGCTGAGGGAGACGGTCCAGAAGGGCCACGAGCTCCTGAGAAAGAAGGAGGAGAGACTCGGCCAGCTGGACACGTCACTGGCAGAGGAGGTAACACACACACACACACGCGTATGCCTGCACCCACACACTTATGTACAAACCCACATTAATACCTACCTGGGCTTTACAATGTTTTACTGTCTCAGCTGTCATGTGATGAAGGCGAGCGGCTGGTGGGAGATCGGAGAGTCTCTGATGTCATAGACTCAGAGACGAGCGGTGTGTGTGGCCAAGAGGAGACGAGTGAGACACACACTCCATGTGCATGCACAACACACACGGGCAGACATTTTAAGAAGGCACTAATTTTGGTTAGCCATGAATAAGGGAAGGTATCAAAACATCCTTCCAGAACAACATCTCCCAACGATTCAGGAGCAGTTTAGCAGCAATGAACAATTATGGACTGTTAATAATTGTACTTCATTAAGGTTCTTAAAAAAGGTTCTTAAAAAAAGCTGAGGAAGCAAACTGTGAAAACTAAAAATATGCCCACAACTGTAAACAGCTCTAGAGTCCACTCTGGTCTTGTTGGTTCATAGTTATCTGATGTTTTTATTTCTCTAGCAGTAATACACCCAAACTCTGGTCTTCCTCTCTGCTACTCCCACTCTCTGTTTCAGCACATGCAGTGCCAGTGAAAGTGCAGCAGTTAGCAGAGTCCCTGCAGCAGATCTCTGGCCAGCTGAACACAGTGCTGGGTGAACTGGGATCTTTCACTGGGAGGAGCGTCCAGCCCCTCCCTCAGCCACCTCCGTCCTCCTCCTTCCCTCCTGCCCCGTCCTGGGCATGGACACCAAGCCCCGCCTCCTCTTCAGTGGCTCAGAACAGCTTCTTACACTCCACCATTAATGGTCAGTGTTGGGAACGTTACTTTAAAAAAGTAATTCGTTATAGTTACTACTTGTTCAAAAAAGTAACTGAGTTAGTAACTGAATTACTCTATAATAAAAGTAACTCGTTACCAGGGAAAGTAACTATTTGCATTACAGTTAAAAAAAAAGTTATATGCCAAGGAATAAGGATTTTTTGAAAAAGCAGTTTTCACAGTCAGTTGAAATGAGTAGATCAGAAAGGTGTTGAACTTTTGATATTTACTGCACATCCACAGACCAGTGCAGGATAAAATCCTTTATAATCCCAAATCTTTGTAAAAAAAAAAAAGCAAAAGCAAACAGTTACACTATATAAAGTGCATTTACATCTTTCAAATTAAATTAAATTCTCTCAACCTGAGACAACTGGTTTGTTCACAACAGAAGTAAACTTAGAATAAAACCTCTATTCTTAATTAAATAAATCAAATACCCAGTCTGGTAGACATTCAGGAACTTCAAGTATTTTCTTAAATAATGTTTATATCGCCACCTTGAAAATGCTAATTTTTCTTCGGCTTGTTCCTGACTCGCCATTTCTGCCTCTTCTCCGTGTCGTGTGTCACTGGTGTGCTTCGGCGCGCGTGTAAAAACACTGGCTCTGATTGGCTACCATAACGGTGCCTTAGCCAATCGCTTACTGACTTGTTAAGTTAAACAGGTGTTACACCGTAACACAGAGAACTGTGACCTATCGAGATCTGTTACTCCTCACTAGCCTGGGCAGCGATCCGCTCGGATTACTGTTAGTATATCAATATATAGTAATGCACCGCTTTTAATGACCAGTAACGTCAACTGCGTTATATTATCCCGTTACTGACTAAATGACGCCGTTACCTAACGCCGTTACCTAACTGTGGTCACACAGTGGGCTGCAGTGATTTTCACTAATGCTTCATTTCTTCATCACTTGTAAAACCTTTGAATACAAATAGAAAACTTCTGCCTCTCCCTCAAGCACAAACCAGTCACTGCTGGATTTATAGCTTTTTTCACATAGTTGATGACCATTGATTTTCTGTGCTAGGATAATGCCGATCTTTTCCAGTGTAAGGGTGGTGCAGTGTAGAGACCTGCTGTGTCAAATTGGCTTCAGAAATCTAAACCGCACTACCTGTATTAAGACTACTCTGATTTTAGGAGTTTCCATGGATACCAGTGCCCGCTATCCTATGAGGGCTACCAGAGCATATAGTGGATACACTCCAGCAAGGTGACTACACACACTTGCACACCTGTGCAGGCTTGGTCACAATCTCTCACTCTCACTCTCTCTCACAGGATCAGTGCTGCTGTTGATTTTGAAAGGAAAATTGATGAACTCATACAGTGCTTTTTCATTATGTGTGTGTGTGTGTGTGTGTGTGTAGTCTCTCCTCTGAGCTAGATGGCCAGAGGCTGCAGAGACTGATCGACGACAACAAAAGGTGGCTGGAATCACGACGCAAAGACCCAAATGTGTATCCTTTCACAATCTCTCTCTCCCCCTCAGCTTATACACATGTACGTATCACACACAAACCAGTACGGGAACAGAATGCATCATATTTTCACACACACTCTCTTGCACCCTTGTATTCTCCTGAACCTCTGCCCAGGCCTCTCTTCACACGCTACCCAGCTGCCCCGCCCACCAATGGGCTGGTCCAGCTCAGCCTGGACAAGAAGAATCAGATCAAGGTCTACCATTACTGAAGAGGCACAACCCACTGATGTCCATGTATGTCCAGTGCAAACAAATCAATGGATAGACAGAATACAAACATGCCTATGGACATAAGAGAACACATGAAATTGTCAAGAGACTTAAACACAGAATGTATAACACTAATGACAGTCGTGTGCATCTACAGTGTACATATACAGTGTTTAAAGTGTAGTATTCAACACATCTGTCCCCTTTAATCCCTTCATACCTTTGTATGTGTTGATGCCATGCCATTAAACAACTGCTGTACAAGTTCATTTCCACAACAGAAAAGCCTCATAAATCCTGATGACAGGATTATCTTGATCTAGATATTATAGTCCCTAATCTTAGTCTGAAGATGAGGATCACCAACAGAGGTTGTGTAAGCCATATGAAGGTTACAGCTTCCTAGGAGTGTTGTGCTTCACAAAACAACGTGTTTACAGATGTGACACTTGGGGACCAGACAGTGCTTAGCCTGTAAATCCTTTTCATGTAGATACGAAATTTTGCATTTATTTTTGTAAAACGAATAAATCTGTGGTGTTTTACATCAGTGTGGCTTGTGATGTTTGATGGTGTGTGTTTCACTTCTGTGCTTACAGTAAGATCAGGAATAGACCTTCTGTTCAGCAATAGCATTTCTACTGCACACCGATTCTGCAGCACATGCCCCACCGTGGATTCTTCTCAGCTCCACCACGAGTGCAGTCAGAAGAAAGCAGAACAATGACTTGCAGCAGAGAAAAAAAACTGCCGTTTTTGCACATCACAGAAAAGTGAATAAAGTTTAATCTGATTCTAGACCTGCTGTAATTGTTATTTTACCGATCTACAGGACATCCTGACACACACCCACTTGCGCTACTGAGAAAACATACAAATGCTTTATTCATTACTCTCAACCATCAGTTATTAAAAACATCACTTTTTTTTTTTTTTTACATCTGTGCAAATTAGATTCCACCATGTTCACTATCACAGAAGGACTAGTAAAGTGTCCTGGTGAACTAGAGCATTCACTCCTCAGTCAAACCCAAGAGGCCCCAAACCAACATGGAAGGGAGCGGATTGACTAACACACGACTCGGGCGACGTAGGAAAAGAAACAACAAGTGCAAAATGCATTGACGTTTGCATGGCAGGTTTGATTTTTCTCCACTTGAAATACTGAAGCACTGAACGTCGTCTTTGCCGGCATTACAGAAGCAGAGTGTCACAGCGACAGAGCTCGATCATTACGATGGTGACGGCAACAAGAAGCTCGAGAAGCTCCAGCAGGTGTGAAGGACAATCTGATTGGCACGTTCAGTGTCCTCACAGCATCACTCTACAGGGAGCCCAACACTGACTAACGTCTGGCTGTTGAGACGAATCTTCAGGGCTGCAAGGCCTCTTATTGGAAGGCTACAGTATTGTCCAATCATTAGCCAGGAGAAGTTAGAAGACGTAGATTTTATCTCTCTGAATGGTGTCCAGGTCATCGTCCATTGTTAGGAGCACCTGTTTGGAGTAAGGACAAATGAACAGGAAATAAGACCTCGTATTCCTCTAAAGAGGGTTAGGAAATAAAACATTGCATCTCCATCATCGGTTTCCCTCTAAAGAGGAGTCACCAACTGCATGAAGGTTCAATCACACCTGGTATTAAAAATACATTTTGGTGATTAGTGTGTTCACCAAATACAGCTGTAAGCAGGGCCACAAAAACCACCTCCAACATGTGTTCTGTGAATGCCTGATTGACTAGATCTAAAACGTTATCACTGTGAGCCTGCTTGAGTAGATCTGCACCACTCTTGGGTAAAGGAGATGCCTGTGGTTCGAACATTATTAGAAGACCATACCATAAACTCTGCAATCTAGGACTGTCCCCCTCACTGTGCTCATGCATCAAAGACTTTCTCACTAACAGACCACAAGTGGTGAGAATAGGGGACCACACATCATCCCAAATCATTTTAAACACTGGTACACCGCAGGGCTGTGTGCTCAGTCCTAACCTCTTCACACTTTTTACTTTTATGATTGCAGCCCCATCCACGCCTTCAACACATTTGTGAAATATGCTGATGATACAGTAGTGATAGACTGCATCTCTAACAACAATGAAACTCAGTACAGAGAGGAGATTCAGCACCTGGCACGGTGGTGCTCAGACAACAACCTAGCTCTGAACACCACCAAAACTAAAGAGATCATCAGAGACTACCGCACAGTTAAAAGAACTGCACATGCCCCTCTACTCATAGATGGAGATGAAGTGGAATGTGTGCACAGCATCAAATACCTCAGACTCCACATCACAGCTGATCTCACCTAAATACCTCACACCTCATATAGAAGGCCCATCAAAGACTTTTCTTTCTGAGGAAACTAAAGCTGTCTGAACTCCGCTCACAACTACTTGTGAATTTTTACACAAGCACAATTGAGAGTGTACTTTGTCTCTGCATGACTGTATGGTATTCCAGCTGTACAGTATAAGACAGAAAGGACCTGACCCAGGTGGTCAGAACAGCGCAGAGGATCATAGGGAGTCCACTCACAGATCTAGACTCTGTGTATGCTGGCCGCCTTCATAACAAAGCCAGCAACATTATTAAAGATCCCACCCAGCCAGGACACCATCAATTTGTTCCTCATTTCTCATTTGCAACTTTGCTCCACAAAACCTGTATTGCTGCTATTAATATTTTATTTATAATACTTTAATATTATATACATAATATAAATACAGTATATGTTATACTATGCCATATAATCATAACAGTCATATCATCACACCATAACTGCCTCACTTATACCATGTCGCTGCTATAAAATCAGAATTAGTATTTGTCTCGACCGACTCGTGGAATGTTTTATGTATATATGTTGTCTTGCACTGTTTTTATTCTTTTTATGTGACTAAGAGGTACCACTCAGAATTTCGTTGTATCATGTACAATGAAAATAAATCTCTCTACTACTACTACTACTACTACCAAATGGGCTTTATTACAGAATTTCATTACTGCAGTGTCTGGGCTTTTTTTTTGTTCGTTTATTTGTCCATTTTTGTTTGTTTTAGAATACTTTTAATATTTTGTTTTTATTAGGGGTGGGCATAGATTAATTTTTCTAATTTGGATTAATCTCACTGAAATCCTGAAATTAATCTAGATTAAAATGGCTCATTCAGAATATGCGTGCTACCCAAGTAATGACTAAAAGTCAGTCTTTGAGATACGGTTTCTTAATACAGAGGGCGCATTAGACCAGGGGCTCATCTTCTGTTTCCAAAATGCATCAATGACTGCCTGAGAAAACTGTTCTACTTTGATACTTGAAGAAAACAAAACATGCTCAAAAAATGTACTCGTGTTCAACGGTTTATTCAGTTAAACATGAAAATAGTACTGTAAGCCTACATACTTTAAGAAGGCATATTCAGTCAAACATGAATTTGTAAGCCTACATACAGTACATTAAAAGGGGTTGATAACATGTTTATTCAGCTAAACATGGGATTTGAAATGTAAGCCAACATTTAGTACATTTAACCTGTTTTCGGCGACGGCGACTCTTCCCCTGGGCTGCATCGATGCTTGACCCAGCGTCAGCAGCATTAGCAAACGGGTGCTTTGTGTTTAAATGGTACTTCAGACTGGTAGAACTCCTACAATGAACTAATTCCGCGTTGCAACTTTAGTCTTGTCAATGTCTCCATTAGGAAGCTTCTTAAAAATGAATTTTCCATGAAGCAAACCTGGCGGCTTCGTGGCTGCATCCATGTAAACACACGTACGATTCGTTTTGTGTGGTAATTCACAGGTTTGAAAACTCGTTCTCGCTCCCTACTGTGCAATTTGGTTAGGAATAACTCGAGCTAAACTATCAAGGTGAAAGTCATCAGTTTGCTTACCTATTTTGACCCAGCTCCCAACCCAACTTTAAAAATAGATTAATGGTGATATTTTTTTATATCGCCCGATAAGAGTATCACATTATCGAACGCCGTTAACGGCCGATAACGGCCCACCACTAATATATATATTGTGGCGTCGGCGAGTGAGGAGACTGGCTCAGGAAGCTCATTTCTACTCAGATGACTTATTTATTTATGAGTAACACAGAAAATGCTATTCAAATCCACTCTCACACTGGCGCTAATGGCAGCCATGTCATGCATTCACATACATTCCCCACTCATGGTGACTTGCCCCCTGAACACACCTTTTCCCCCCAAAGTATTCCCACCAACTATCTAAACAACTACTGACTTAACACACATTTATAGAACACTTTAAGAAACGTTATTACTGAATTATGTACAAGACTGATGCGCTTCCCAGCATCCTCCACAGCAGGTGGGCGGAGCCCACCAGTCCACTAGTCCACCGCCGTCACATAGCCCCCCCCCCTACAGTCAGCCGTCCCGGCGACTCTCAACTCCAAGTCCGGTGATGAAATCATCCAGGTGACGGGGTGGTCCACGGACTCTCTGCGGTCTAGCAGTTTGAGGGCACGGTGGTGTCTGAAGTCCGTGCGCAACGGGAGGGCTGGGAGGCAGAGGCGCCTCAGCGTCCATTCGTCCATCGTCCAACCCCGCGCGCCTCTCCGTCGCGCCACCGTGCAAGTCCGCAGGGCCCTCCCCGCCGGTACTGTCAGCATCCTGTGGGTGAGATCGGACGAACCGCGGTGAGCCCTCTTGAACGCCCGGTTGGCAAAGGTAGCCCCTGGGCCTGTACGGTGCCAGCCGATCTCTGTGTACGACAACATGTTTTCTGCCCACCTTGATCCTGTAAACCACCTCACTAACGCGAGCCACCACGGAACACGGCCCCACCCAGTTTGACTGTAGTTTCGGACAGAGGCCCCTCGTACGCTTAGGGTTGTATAACCACACATCCTGCCCATTAGCTAGTGGTCCACCACTACACCGCACATCGTATGCTCGCTTTTGTTTCCGGCTCGCGGACCCCTGAGCGTCTCTCGCGTCCCTGTGAGCGTCCCTAAGCCTGCCCATCAGGTCCCTGACGAAAGCTGGCCCAGGCACACAAAGTGAATCCGCGTCCGGGTGCGGCCCAAAGGCTAGGTCCACGGGCGTGCGAAGTTCTCTACCAAACATAAGGCACGCTGGGGTGAACCCAGTCGACTCTTGGACTGCCGACCGGCATGCAAGTAGGACCGTGGGCAATCTCACGTCCCAGTCCTTCTGGTGCCTACTCACAACCATGGCAAGCTGGGTTGCCAGCGTGCGGTTGAATCGCTCGACGAGTCCGTCCCCCTGAGGGTGCAGTGGGGTGGTCCTGGTCTTGTTGATCCCCAGCAGCCTACAGACTTCACCCATGACCTCCGACTCGAAATTTCGCCCCTGGTCGCTGTGTAGCGTCTCTGGCACCCCGAACCGGCAGAAAAACTCATCCACCAGCACCCTAGCAGTAGTGGTCGCGCTCTGGTCGGCAACGGCGTAGGCCTCAGGCCACTTAGTGAAGTAGTCCATTGCCACCAGGACATACTTGTTACCCGCTTCGGTTACCGGGAATGGACCCATCACATCCACGGCAACTCTCTCCATGGGTGAGCCTGATTGCATCGGTATGAGCGGCGACCTAGGCTTTGTGGCCGGACCTTTTTTAGCAGCGCATTGGTCACAACAGTGGACGTACAACTCCACATCACGCCTGCACCCTGGCCACCAGAATCGCTGCCTAAGGCGGCGTAGCGTCTTTGACACCCCAAAGTGTCCGCTACCGAGCGCTCCATGCACCGAACCGAGAACCGCCTCTCTTAACTGTGCCGGAACCACGTTTTGTAGGGTGCGCCTATTTGAGCTGGGTTCAGACCATTCTCTACAAAGTAGTCCATTAATCACGCGCATATTGGCCCAGTTTGACTTGACCGCCTTTGCTACTGGACCCAGCGGGCATACCACGTCCCAATTGGGCGTGGAGCCGGCCTCCAAATGCTTTAACCCCCAGCTGATCTCTGGGTCGGCCAACTGGCCATCCCTAAACTGGTCGGTCGCCACCGCGTCTACACTCCGTTGCAGAGTCCTGTCTGCCGGTCCAAATGCAGCGCAGCACCTGGGCTCAGGCGTGCTCCCCTCGGCCTTCACGCAGTGCTTGCAGTCCGTGCTCTGGCACGGTCTGCGCGACAGCGCGTCCGCGTTGCCATGAACTTTACCCGGCCGGTGCACGATAGTGAAGTTGAATTCTTGCAACCTGGCCAGCCACCTAGCCAGCTGCCCCTCGGGGTCACGGAGGTTTATGAGCCACTGTAGGGATGCGTGGTCTGTACGTAGGCAGAATTTAGTGCCATATACGTACGGCCTAAAGTTCTCTAAACATGCTATCATGGCCAGCAGCTCGCGCCTGGTGACGCAGTAATTACGCTCCGTCTTGCTCAGGGCGCGACTGAAATACCCCACAACGCGCTCTATGTCACCGTGCACCTGTGACAGTACGCCACCTATACCATGGTCGCTCGCATCTGTGTCGATAATAAATTCATTATTAAACACAGGGAAGGCTAGTATGGGTGCGCAACACAGCCTTTTCTTTAGTTCCGTGAACGCGTTCTCGCACTCAGCCGACCACGCGAATTTCGCCCTACCCCCTGTAAGCCCATGGAGAGGCGCCGCTATCTCCGCAAAACCTCGCACGAACTTCCTATAATAGGAAGCCAGTCCCAGAAAGCTCCTGACCTGCTTGGCGCTATTGGGCCTAGGCCAGTTTTTGACCGCCTCCGTTTTTGCTGGGTCTGTGCTTACCCCTTCGCTACTGACAATGTGGCCCAAAAAACTCAGGCGCTCTTGCAGCAGATTGCATTTTTCAGGGTTAAGCTTTAGGTTAGCGTGCTTGATCCTATTCAAAACTAGCTCCAAGCTCGATAGCGCCGCCTCGAATGAATTAGCGTGCACCAGTACATCGTCAAGATAGACGATGCACTTAGTGCACGGGACCCCCTGTAATACCCTCTCCATCAATCTCTCGAAGGTCGCGGGTGCATTACAAAGCCCGAAGGGCAACACGTTGAACTGCCATAGTTCCTTACCGATAGTGAAGGCAGAACGTTCCTTAGCCGCTTCGGTTAGGGGGACCTGCCAGTAACCGCTGCGTAGGTCAAGGGAGCTAAACCACGCCGACCCCGCAAGCAGTTCTAGGGACTCGTCTACACGCGGTAGCGGGTACGCGTCCAATTTTGTCACCGCATTTAAACGTCTGTAGTCCACACAAAATCTCCAATCCCCGTTTTTCTTCTTTGACAGCACAACCGGCGACGACCACGGGCTGTGCGATGGCTCGATTATGCCCGCCTCAGCCATAATTTTAATTTGTCGCTCCGCTATTTCGCGCCTTGCGAACGGCAGCCGGTGTGGTCTCGAGCGAATTGGCCGCGCATCGCCTGTTATAATATCGTGTGTAGCTAAGCTGGTCCTAGTGCAGTCGCCTTCTGATACCGCAAAGATGTCCATGTAACGCTCCAAGAGTGACCAGACTTGGTCCCCTTGCTCCTCAGTAAGGTGGCTTACACAGCGTTTCCATAGGTCACGGACGGCCGCAGCGATCGCAGTCTCGTCGCGCGTCACGGCCGTTTGTCCTATGCTGCTCGCGGCGCGCGTATCAGGTGGCACACCGTTAAACGAAATCGCCCCAGTTTTGCAATCTATGTGCGCCCCTGTGCGTTTTAGGAAGTCGATTCCCAGTATACACTCTTCGCTAATTGCACCAAGCCAAAATTTGTGAACGCTGGGCCCCTGTCCGAAATCTACGCGAGCTAACGTGTGCTCGTGAAGTGTCACCTTCTCGCCTGTTACCGTGGTGAGGTTAATGCGCTCGCCCCTTATGGGTCTAATACCGCACTTGGACATGTTGTCGTCATTATGCTGCAACACAGAGACGGCAGAACCCGTATCGACAAGAGCACTCACCGCAAATCCGTTGATCTCTAGTGGGGCGTACTGTCTGTCCAGGCCCAAGCGACACGAAGCCAATGAGGATCCGACGAGATGAGCGGGGGCCGACCTGATCCTCAGTGGCCGGCCCCGTTCTCGTTTCCCTGCATCGTGCACTCCGCTGCTTTGTGGTCCGGCAGGCCGCAGGTCCAGCACGTCATCGGCCGGCGCCCCGCTGTTCTACGTCGTGGCCCAGTTGCGGTGGTCGAGTGTGCCCTGGGCCTTCTGGAGAAGATCAGCTCCGCCCTCTCTGCCTCCTCGATCGCCTGGTGAAGTGACGACGGGTCCTTCAGTAGCACGTGCGACTGCAGTTCGAATGGCTCCAGCGCCTCCACGAACCTGTCCAGCGCCAACATCCGTACTGTGTCCTCTGACAGCGTTGGGTATGCCCGTCGTGCCAGTCGCAGAACATCCGCCCCCAAGATCCCAATCCGTTCGCCGTAGGCGCGTCTCCGCAGACTCAGCTCTTGCTTCGCAGCAGCACTCGAGGGTTGTCTACTGAAACGTGTTGCTAGCGCGTCACATAGCGCGTATAGGTCGCCGTGATCCTCGTTTCTCAGCTCCGTCAGTGTGGTTCTGGCCTGGCCTCTGAGTGACAGACACAAACGGGCCGCGGTCTCCCCGTCCGACCATCCCATGCACCTGGCTGCTATTCTCAGCTGCGCGTCGTATTCTCCCCAGTCCGACAATCCGTCGTACAAAGGTAGCTCGAGCGGTGTTATCGGCCTGTTTAGTAGTGGGGCGCCGGCTGCTGTATCCACGCCGCTCGGTGTGGTGTAATCCGGCGCGCCGCTGTCCTCAATTCCGGCGTCGCGTCGCTCCCCGACGGCCCTTTCAGTCGTCATTGGCTTCACGGCATCAATCTGCGCGGCGCCATTCGCCGTCACCAGCCGACGCACCTCTTCCTGCAGCGTCATCCGATTCTCGGCTTCTGATTGGGCGTCGTTGTTGAACGCTTCCAGCCAATCCGCTGGTCGACGCGCCTCCTTCGCGGCGCTTCGTCCTTCCGCTTCCCATCGGAGCTTTTCTCGTCTCACCGCTGTCTCTTGCCGCCGTATTAGTTCTTCTACCTCGTCGATCCGGTCCAGTAACGGCCGAAGATCGCCCAGAGGCCCACTTCTTGACACCAGTTGTGGCGTCGGCGAGTGAGGAGACTGGCTCAGGAAGCTCATTTCTACTCAGATGACTTATTTATTTATGAGTAACACAGAAAATGCTATTCAAATCCACTCTCACACTGGCGCTAATGGCAGCCATGTCATGCATTCACATACATTCCCCACTCATGGTGACTTGCCCCCTGAACACACCTTTTCCCCCCAAAGTATTCCCACCAACTATCTAAACAACTACTGACTTAACACACATTTATAGAACACTTTAAGAAACGTTATTACTGAATTATGTACAAGACTGATGCGCTTCCCAGCATCCTCCACAGCAGGTGGGCGGAGCCCACCAGTCCACTAGTCCACCGCCGTCACAATATATATATATATATATATATATATATATATATATATATATATATATATATATTATATGGCAGTGGGGAACCGTCAGGGCCCTCTACGCCCTCTAAGAGGGCTTAGAAATTCTCTTAAATTATAAATATATATAATATAATTTATCCAATTTTATTTTTTCTACTTACAGTTTGACAGTCGACATCTAAACAATTACAAAAATATAAGCAAATAAATTATTCAACCGTGTCTATTCAATCTGTGTTGGAAGGTGAGGGGTTAAGTGGAAGCCTGTGAGCCTGTCTCCCCCTTGGCCTAGGTGCACGCACCACTTCCTCGTTTGGTGTAAGGATGTTACCATATTTCCGGTTGGTATGCGGAAGTGCCGATGTTATGGCCGAGTCTATGGCTGTGTTCGAAATAGTCTACTACATACTACTGGCATACTGATCGAGCCCCAAATCAGTATGTCGTATGCAGTATGTGACCAAAATGAAAATTTCCAGTACGCGAAACATACCCGGATGACTTACTACTTCCGCAAAATATTCCAGTACGCGAACAGAGCTATCTTCGTGGTGTACTGCATCCCATCATGCAACGCTACGTTCACGTGACCCCGTAGTGTGCTTTGCTTTTGTCGCATACTGGAAACTGTACTGCATACTACTACGAGGACCAGTATGCAGTATCCAGTATATACCGAGTCCAGTATGCAGTATCCAGTATGTAGTAATCTATTTCGAACACAGCCAACGAAATTCGCAAGGTGCCTCTTGGAGTTACCGAAGATTACCGTCAACGATGTGCGTCGTATTGTCAGAGCATCAAGTACAACGCCACAGAGTAAACTTGAAAAGGGTTTCAAGTTCTACGTTTCATCCTACCTCTGCAATTTTGAAGGTAAGTCGCTGACGCTAGTTAGCTAGCTAGCCTGAGGTGGCAGTCTAATGAAGTGATGTTGTTTTTAGTAACGAACCAACCTGTCCTAGTACTAGAAATGCCTTTTTAAAACATGTTTGTATTTCTGATGGAAGTATCAGGCAAAAGTAAAGCTAACGAGATAACAGTGAGGGCTCACTGCTACAGATCTATGAAGAAAACAGATATGCCACACCAGCTGAGAGTAGGACTGGTTAAAATGACACGAGTTCTGTTCTGTGTCACGTTCAAAGTTCTGTTGAACAAGTTCAAAAGTTAGTTCAACACAAGTTCAATCTTTTATCCTTGCTCTTACTTCACGTAAGCTGTGATAACCATAGGCATTGGTTTTCAAAGCTTACAATGGTAGCCAAATGCAGAGTAGCTGTGTGGGAATCATTAGCAGTCTATTTTGCCTATAGTAAACAAATGGGAGTTTATTTTACAGTTCGAGCTATTGTTATCTACCTCTATGACTCAAAAGCAGAATATAGTCCACCTCAGCTATTTTTCAAACTGCATTTTCTAAAATCTGTCAATCTGTCTTTCAAATCTTTCATTTTAACTTCTTTATTAACATGTGGCTTCAACACTTACACCTATTAACATATTCTGATAACACTCTTCAAGAAGCAGTTGAAGTAAAACCTGCACTGTTCTGTTGTTGGTGGTGGAAACAACAAAATAATATAAATATTAGGGATGCACCGAAATGAAAATTCTTAGCCGAAACCGAAAACCGAAAATGAGAAAACCAAGGCCGAAAACCGAAACACCGAAATACATTATGCCAATTATTAGTAACATTGGATTTATGGCTAACCTCACAAAAATCAAAGCATTGCAATTCAAAGAATAAATCAACTACAAAATTTGATTTGAAAATATGTATTTAGCACTGACATTACAGTAATGCATATTATAAAATAAAATTAGTGGTGGGCCGTTAACGGCGATAACGCTGACAATGGCCGACCACTAATTAAATTTAACTCGCTTCCAGACCGTTTTTATCTGAGAGGATAAATATATGTATTTTATACGAGTTAAATTTAATTATAACTGATTGACCTGAAAGATAAATATAAATTCTCTCATAAAAACGTGACGTGAGTTGCAACAACATTAAACAGCTCAGGTAAACACGCTTCTGAGAAATGTCATCTGCTCGGCAAAACATAACGGGGCTCAATGTTCTCTATTAGCCTACGAAATCCCACATCCTCTACGACAGAGAACGGCTGATCGTCTAAGGCAACGAGTTCCATAATTTTTGGTGTAATGTCCTTTGCCTTGGCGCCATCACTGGAAAACTTTTTTGCTAGCTTTATCCAAATAAACACGTGCAGGCGATTTTTGCTTGCGTCATCACAACACATTGTTTCGGCCGTGTTGTTTCGGTGATGAAAGTATTTTGGCCGAAAACCGAAAATGCAAATTTAAGCCATTTCGGCCTAAAATTTTCGGTGGCCGAATTTTTGGTGCATCCCTAATAAATATAAGTAGGCCTGTTTCACTCCTATGTGTAAGCATTTCATCTGGAGTGAAAATGAAGTTTAAATCTAAAATATATTTAGTTTATAGTTGCTCTGTGAACTAGTAGATTGAACCATGCACAACACTGTAGAATAGAAAGACAGTATAGCCAAACGTTACATGAGACAATAGACAAGTGACATTCACCACTAACAACATGATGGGACAGATATTGCGCCTATTGACATTGCTGAAGTCTTCTTTTCAAGATATTAAATTTTGCCTCTTGTGTATTTCAGATGACATTACGTGATTCAATGCCAGTTGTGCTCATTAGCTGCAACTGCTCTTGTGCTGCTGGTTGCGGAATCTGCAACCACTTGGTTGCATTGCTTTTCCAGACAGCTCATTATTCTGAATCTGGCATGTCTGTCGTCCCTCCTGTCCTTTCATGCACACAGACAGAACAGAAGTGGAATAAACCACGAACAATGGTTTGTCTTATTTCATTATTTAATATTAGTTAATGTATCACAGTCACTTTACTAACACAATCTTTTAAATTAATAGGGGGTGAAGCCTGGACCCGTGGATGCCATGGTTGTCCTAAAGCCAAAACCCAAAAACCAGGTGCTACTACAGCCAGTGGAGTTAGGTTTGCAGTACCAAATTGAATAGGCAGATTACAGTGTGTGGTAAAAAAAAAATGCTTTTGATCATCTGATAAGACCCTGTTCTCTTCAAAATTTAATTTAGCCTCGTTGTACTTCAGATGACATGTGAAGAAAACCGCTCCAAACAGAACTTGCTGCTGAGAATTAAGTCTTCGATTTGTTTTCGGAGCCTTGATATCTCCTCGCGTAGCTCTTCATTTTCACTGAGGGAGAGATCAAGCACAGCAGGCTCATTACTGACGCAGTAGTCATGTTCATGACACGGTAAGGGGTCATCATCATCATGGTCAGTCTGCATCTCTGTTAGATCAGTGTTGGGTGGACGCTCTGTTCTTTCCCATACTCCAGGTCGTGGAGTTGGAATAGTATAGTTATTCCATTGAAATAGCACAGGAAAAGCTCCAGGTCGCAGTCGTCGTCGTCCAGCAGGAGTGGGAGGTTCGAGTAGATCAGCAGTGATAAAATGTCGCGAACACACTCAGGGAAGTACTCGTGACGATAAAATGATCTCTCCTGATCTTAACCACCCATTGTTTCTGCAGTTCTGAGTCCTTTGGAAAGGTGTGGAAGCTCAGGTAGGAATTACACCTGTCGATGCTGTGCAGAATGGCACACAGCAGTGGTGGTTGCACCAGCTGTCTGTACATTGTTGAAACGTTTCTTTTTTTTTGTTTACCTGTCATGTTTAGGACACGTAAACGGACAGGAGATGAAGGAAACTTCCAAGTAAATAACACGGTAAATATGTTCGTTACAAGACTGGTGAGGTGAATAGCTAGCACAGTGTACGCTTTCAATGGCTACCGGATGTCAACAACCATCCTAACCTTTTAGCGGAAATTACGTCACTTAACAGCGTGCACATAGGCCATTCAGCAATACCAGTTTCAAATGACAGTAAAATTGACCAATCATATCTTCCCTCTTAGTGGGCGGGCTTAACTGTATGATAATTTCCGCCCGCTGTGGCGACGCTAGCTGTCGTTAGCGTACCACCGCTAGCTAGTTTCGATTCATTCCTTTGATGTCCTCACTGTGCTGTGCTGCAATTTTGCATTTTTCACAGATGCTGGCAAACCTGATGACCTTGTGGACGATGTAGCCAGCAAGATGGAAGAGAATGCATTTCTCGCTCTTTGTGAGATCAGGTGCAGCTCTGTTGACCGCCATTAGCTGTTCCACTCTGACTGATGGTATGACATTTTGCTCCACCGTGTCCAAGAAGTCTGCCAAAAAGCTACTGTTGTCTTCCAGGTAGCTCCCAGACCTGATGGCTGTGAGGAACTGTCCCACAGATATGATTCTCAGTGCATGATGGAATTCCACTGGAGTTGGGACACCTGGCACAGTAGCCAAAAACCTAGGCGTCATACTCGACTCCGACCTATCATTTGATAAATACATAGATAATACTACTAGGATAGCATTTCTACATCTCCGCAACATTGCCAAATTAAGAAATGCATTATCACAGGATGATGCCGAAAAATTGGTGCACGCCTTTGTTAGCTCTAGATTAGACTACTGCAATTCACTACTGTCAGGATGTTCAAATAGGAATCTAAATAAACTTCAAATAGTTCAAAATGCCGCAGCCAGAGTTCTGACCAGAACTAGAAAATTTCAGCATATTAGACCAGTCCTATCAGCCCTGCATTGGCTCCCAGTTAAATTTCGTATTGATTTTAAAATTCTATTATTAACATATAAAGCACTACACGGGCTTGCTCCTGAATACCTCCAGGAACTTATTTCCTACTATGAACCCCCACGTCAACTAAGATCACAGGGTGCTGGTCTTTTATTAGTTCCACAAATTAATAAGGTAACAGCAGGGGGAAGAGCCTTTTCTTATAAGGCCCCCCAGCTTTGGAACAACCTTCCAAAATGCGTACGGGGGACTGACACAGTCACAATCTTTTAAGTCTAGGTTGAAAACCCACCTATTTGGTTTAGTGTTTGATAATTAACATCCCCCCCCCTAGATAAAGGTACAGATCCAGGGGTTCATAGACGAAGGGTTTTATGGTTGACTGGGGTGCTGGTGCTGTCGTCCCGTCACTGCTCGTGGTCACTCAAGTTCGTTGACCGTGCAGTGGATGGATGCCATTGTCTTAGAATGCCCCCAAGCCTATGTTACCTTCTGGTTCTGCCTTTTTAGCTAGGCTGTAATAGTTTAACTTAATGCCGGAGTTGCTGCCACACTCCAGAAATGTGTTTAATTTCATCTGTCCTGTATATGTCCTCATACAGAGCTAATTTTCCCTGTTTTATTTTCTCCACATGGCTGCCCGCCTGAAAGGAAGTTCAATTTGAGCGCATAAACACAGAGACAGAACTGCGATTTGAGGATTATTGTGACCTTATAGCGAGCAAATTTAGGCTAATGTGAGAGCACATTGCTGTTTAATGCTTTGATTGTTTTATAATTGTTATATATTACGTTCATTTATATATTTTGAGGGACAAGAAGGGGTGAGAAATTCAGATCAGATTAAATTTCATTATTCACTAAATTTCATGTTCACTAACATTAACATATCTTTAAATCATGGTGATTTCTGTAATCCCATGGTATTGGGGACCTAAGTAATCTAAATGACTAATGTACATTTTCTGACTTTCAGATACGACAGAAGGAAATTGTTTGACTTCATTGTGCAGAAATCTGCTTTAAAAGGGTACATTAAAACACATTACATTTACATCCAGACAGTATATGACATATTAAAATACATTGATAAATTATATATAGCTTGTCTTTTTAATACACACTTATTTACAGCAATGACTTCATCAATAAATCTCTAATAATCTCAAATATGAATATCATGTCAAGCAGTTTTTCTGTGTCCTTTCCTCCATGTTGTTAGTGTAGTGTCCACCGTGGTTTGCTGTGCTGCATGCGCCAATGGATCCGAGAAAGGAGCAAAAATGTATGGTTTCTCCACTGATACTGAGAGGAGAAAAAAATGGTTGGCTCAACTCAGCAGGAGCAATCTTACCCTCACTAAAGATTACAATAGCAAAAAAAAAAAAATATGTGAGGTAATCATCAAACACTGCATTTGCACTTTTCACAATAAACACACTATTGGAAAGCTTATTGCATGATTTATTAAAATACAGAACAGTGAACAAAAAAAATCAAAGACTCCAGACAGACTCGGGTGCAGGTTGAGGGTGCTATCTGGTTGCAGGCTCCATTGAATCCCCTATGGTTCTTTGGCTTAAAGAGAGAGAGGAGAAAAAGACAGGAGAAAATGATTATTATGAGTATTGATGTGATATGAATTTGAACTTGTTGCACACCCTTGGTTGTTTTTTATATATGTAATGAGTGTATACGTATCCAGTAAGTGTTCTCTAATACTGTGTATTCACCCACTATGGGATATGTATATGGGTAGACAAAACTGAGTTGTCATGTGTGAGGAGTAAACTCACATCACTCTGCAGGCACATTTTGAGGCAGAGCAGTTCATCAGAACCAAACAGGGCAAGACTAGGCTGAGAGCAGATGCTGTTCCCACCATTTTTTTGCATCGCCCCGCACTCAGAAAGAGGAAGCCCCCTGCACTACGATGCACCACTGGACCTGTAAAGACAGGGCCCACAGATGCTGATCACAGCTATAGTGTTAGAGGTGACACAGGTATAATAAGTATGAACTCCTAATAATTATATTATTTCTTTAAGTGATAGAATATTTAATACGTAATCAGACTAAATAGTATATATCTTTTATATCCAGCAGTTTCAAAAACTGAGGAAATAAGGGATGAGGATACAGAGCGAAGGGAAAGTGAGATTGAACAAAGAGAGAACATGGCTAGTGAGGAGAGACAGGGAGAGCTAATACAACCCAGTGAGCCAGCAGCCAGTCAGCATAACCATCAGCCAGAAGCCAGCCAACCAGAGTTATTGAAAAAATTAAAGAGACAAGAAAGAATCATCAGGAAAACAAAGGCAGCACTACAAAAAATAAGGAAGGAAAATGCCACTCTCAAGAAGACACTGAAAGTTAGGGACACAAGATTTAAGAAAACGTTTTCAAAAGATCAAATGAAAGCATTAGGCAGACTAACCACAAAAGGGATGAAATGGAGCAATGAGACAATTAAGAAGGCGTTGAAAATTGGCTTTACTGCTGGTGGGACAGGTTACAAGACCCTGCAGGAACTGCAAATTTCCCTGCAAGGAATAAGAACCCTACAGAGAAGGATGCAATGCGTTAGATTTGAGCCTGGAGTGCTGACAGAGGTGTTTGATTTCCTTAAACTGAAGGTAGATGGGTTGACAGAGATTGAACGGGAATGTGTGTTGACCTTGGATGAAATGGCAATCACACCAAGTGTGGAGTTGCATATGCTTACCGGCAAACTCTATGGTGATGTGACTTTGCCAGGTCACACAGGAGTAGCAACACATGCTTGTGTCTTTATGCTGGCTGGAAGCACAACACGGTGGAAGCAAGTAGTGGCATATACTTTCACTGGCAATACTACCAACGGAGCACAGTACAGGCCAATAATTATTGAATTAATACAAAGGGCAGCATCCATAGGGCTACATGTGCTCAACGTCACCACTGACATGGGTAGCCCTAAGCAGGCTATGTGGAGATCCTTTGGGGTCAACCTCAATAAAACATCTGTGCCACATCCATAAACACCAGACAGACAACTTTATTTCATGCCTGATGTCCCACATATGGTAAAGAGCTTAAAAAGTGCCCTTGTCCGTGGACATGTGTTCAACATTCCTGAGGACATTGTAAACAAAGAGAACCTCCTCTCTAATGAGGTTTCAGTGGTCCTATTAAAGACCTAGTGGCCTTTCAGGAAGGGATGGCATTAAAAAATAGCTCCCCATCCGTCAGCTGCAGCCATCGAGCAAAGTCACTTTGACAAGATGAAGGTTGGTCCTGCTCTAAATGTATTCAGTAAGGCAACAAGTGCTGGGCTGAAATACATGGTGCAGCAAGAAAAACGCCCTCTGTCCTACACAACTACAGCGTGGCTACTGGAGCAAGTTGATGATTGGTTCGATCTAATGTCATCTCGTCATCCATTTACGTCCCTGAGCAGACTGAAGATGGAGGAGTAGCAAAAGGCCATCACCTTCCTTCAGGACATTGTCCATCTGTTCCGTGGGATGAAGATTGGTCAGAAGGGACACTGGAAGCCTGTTCAGACTGGGGTGATAATGGCAACAAAGGGCAGTCATGGCCTGGCGGTTAGGGAACTGGTCTTGTGACCGGAGGGTCGTGGGTTCGATTCCCAGACCTGAGGCCATGACTGAGGTGCCCTTGAGCAAGGCACCTAACCTCAACTGCTCCCCGGGCACCGGGCTAGGGCTGCCCACCGCTCTGGGCACGTGTGATCCACAGCCCCCTAGTAATCACTAGTGTGTGTGTGTGTGCGTGTGCGTGTGTGTGTGTGTGTGTGTGTGTGTGTTCTGACTGCACAGATGGGTTAAAAGCGGAGGACAAATTTCAATTGGGGTGTAAAAATCACAATTGGCAAAATATGGCACATTTCATTTCAACAACATCAATTTTAGCCATACAAGAGGAGTTGCTGACTAGAGGACACAGGTTTGTGTTAACATTAAGATTCACACAAGACTGCCTTGAAAATACCTTCAGCTGTGTGAGGTCTAAAAATCCTGTCCCAACTCCAGTGGAATTCCATCATGCACTGAGGATCATATCTGTGGGACAGTTCCTCACAGCCATCAGGTCTGGCAGCTACCTGGAAGACAACAGTAGCTTTTTGGCAGACTTCTTGGACACGGTGGAGCAAAATGTCATACAATCAGTCAGAGTGGAACAGCTAATGGCGGTCAACACAGCTGCACCTGACCTCACAAAGAGCGAGAAATGCATTCTCTTCCATCTTGCTGGCTACATCGTCCACAAGGTCATCAGGTTTGCCAGCATCTGTGAAAAATGCAAAATTGCAGCACAGCACAGTGATGACAGTCCTGCTGGAGAAAACAGCATCTTATTGAACTTAAAAAGAGTTCAAGGCAGGTGCTCTTTGTCATCCTTCCCAAGACGCATATGATTTCATTCAGCAAATTGAGGAACTATTTAGGACCAAGACTGGTTCCTCCCTCATGGAACTCCCCAATGCAGTGAGTGTCTTGGAGAAACAAGCTCAGGCACTTTGCAGTAAGCTTCCAGCTTGCTGTGGAGTACAAGACAAAATCATGAAAAGATTCATACGGCTAAGGTTGAGAATTGAGGCAGCAACAATACCAAATGACAGAAAGAAGAAACAGTTAAAAGATGGTCATTTTGGAAGCAAGAGCCAATCCAGAAAGTTGAAAAACAACTCCAGTAGCCAAGCTTCAAAATCCGGTAACCCCTAAACAGCTCCAAATGTGCCATCAAGCCCATTAGTCACTCCAACAGCAACATTTGGACTAATCATTGCTCCTACAAGTGCTCCAGCCCCCCAGCCAACATCACTACTCCTACACTCCTACAGCCAACATACGGCAGTGTAATAAACATGGATTTCTTATTGCTATTTGAAACTTACCTTGTTGTGTTTTCAATCTCATTGTGCTGCCCTCACTCTGAGTTATCTAATTTCACCAGCTAGACAGCGAGTTAACGACGCTTCAAATAATCAAGCTTTGTTTCTTTGTGTTGATTTATTTGTAGAATGGCCTCTAACCATTGCCCTCTTTAGGCCGTCGTAAAACTAAGAAATAAAATGTACAAGCATAGCATTAGCTAACATCGCAAACTGTCGTGTTACATGTTAACTATACACCACACAATAACAAATCCAGATCAACTCAAATGCACATATTTTTTTACACAAACAAAAATAAAATCACAATTTTGTCATATTATGATACTTACGGACAAATCTCGTCCAAGGCTACAATGTGTACAAGTTCAACATTAATTCGACACACGAACGGCTCGACATTGCGTACGGTCATCTTGAATGATTTCTTTTTTACAAAGTTAATGAAACAGTAATGCCACTCATCCACAAGAGGGAGCTCTGAAATAGCGTACAAAAAACTGCTGCTCAACACAACTTACAAGAGGCAAAACACTCATCATGGTCAGCACCCAATTATCCCACAGCAGGCCACTAATATACACTAACAAGATAAATTAAATACAACATAAATAATACAATAATAGAATACAAGTCTAGTACGGTTACATATGATTACATATATCATACTGTACTATAACATTTTAGTATGTTGTATTACTCTTTAGTCTTGTAAGATTCATTGATCAAAACTGCCACCCTAGTTTCAACTTACCTTGTGTTTTCAATCTCTCTTGATGACCTTCCCTCTCCCTTTGCCATCAGTCTGCTGAGCATAATACAGATAATAGTCAACAGAGTAACAATACCTACAAACACATGATCTATAAATTACACTGTTGTGTACTATTTAGAAGTCTTAAATATGCATTCTAATCAATATCAGCAGTGATGCATCACAAGAATGGCTCTCCTCCTTATCGTGCGTTAGCTTAACGTTAGCTGGTACTCCAAAATGGATATCCTCATTTCACCTCCTCGACCCAACACACTCTACAATCACACTCAAATGTTGTATTTAACCAATACTTAGCTACCCCGCAAAAACATCGCGTTTAGGTGAAACGGCATTAAGAGAGGAATTTACAATTAATAGGCTGTCGGTCGTTAATGTGAAATCTCGCTAACCGTATTCGCGTTGCCTTAGCATAGATTTAGTTCCCTAAATCTGCTTATTAAGAGGTGGATAATTCACTAAAATGTTTAAATGCACTTGTTAATTTGATTCTGATGTCCTTATAATACACAATCTGATTTTTTTACGCGTACTAACTTGTAAAAGTGTATCACAGATGGTCCACTGCTCCAGTTTGACTGCGCTGCTCGTATTTGCTGCTAACTTCCGGGAATTATTGACAGGCTCCACGATCCGCCATTGCAGTAAAAAAACTGCTCCGTTGGAGTGAACGGAGTTGACGCGACTCTCTCTCTCTATAGGGCTCTGGTTTCGATTAATTCCTTTGATGTCCTCGTGCGCGTTGTTTACATATTCCGCTTCCGAGGAACACGGAGCTGTGAACCTTATTTTGTTGGAACCTTATTTTTCTTAAGAAGTTATCTAGTACATATATTACTGTTTATTGCGTGTCTAAAGCTGTACTGTCGTCTCAGTTTTTTTTTCTTTATTGTAGTTAATTAGGAGAGGAAACACTTTTTTTTCGGGGGGATGGGAGTGCGCCCAGGTTTAATGGTCACGGTTCGCTACTGATATACGGTCTCTGGTATGAACCCTTTGGGTACAAGCCAGGCTGCATCAGGTTATTGTAGCAGCCTGGCTGATTTGGTGTTTTAGTTAAAAAAATAGGAAATTGTCATATCACGTGCTACTCAACTTTGGAATGTTTGGTTGGGAAGGTGGAATGTTTGGATTCAGTTTCGATGCTGAAAAGCTGAGAAATTGTCGCATGACATTTGGCTCTGAGAATTATCAACCCTACAATCTGAGAATACTATCAACTACAATCTTTACAAATCTTACAAATCTTCCCAGATCTTTCTATTTTTTCTAGATCTTTCTATCTTTCTATTCTTTCTAATTTTTCATCCAGGAGATTTTTTTTACCCTAGGAGAAGTGACCAGCCAAGGCCGGGGCAGGAACCGAAGATCTTCACAGACACACCAGGTGAGAAAAATATATTTTCATATACTGTACATAATTTTATACTTCTATGTAAGACAGTATATTTAGTTCTTATGAGTATGGATTTCCATAGGCTTATTCACAATTATTAAAAATTAAATATACACATTTATGTAGTAGGTTTCTAAGGTTCAGAAAAATAACATGTATATTTATTCTGCTGATGACTGTCAAGCTCTTTATTTCATGTGTACAGGATAATATAATTAATGGAGCATGGGTTATTTCTTTGATTTCTTTGACTCAGTACAATTTTTATGAATTCCACCATGTTAACATTGTCCATGTGGCCATGGAAAAAGCAAATAAAAATAAACATTTTTAAAAAGAAACAGATTTCTAACATCACAAATTCTTAAGCTTTCTCCCCACATTCTGATGACATCACATGGCACCATAGCCCTTCTTATAATCACTTGTTCATTGGGAAACACTTCCAAGGCATTTGAGCCTCACTGTGAGGCGTGCTGGGTTTCACTTTACCTGCTGTGGGATTTTCAGGTGTGCCCTACAACCCCCAAGAGACAGTAACCCACAGAGAATATGGCAATATCTGTCTACTTCTGTTATTCGTATATTACATAATCTTTTTCTTAATGTTCAGTCAACATGACAGCAGATGCCCTTCGGAGACCAGTTGGAGACCAGTTGATCCTGGAAGAGGATGAGAATTATCTCCCATCTGAACAAGGTACATTAGCTGTCGCATACTACCTGTTTACAGTTTAGGACCCCGGATAAAACTTTAATATATGTTACTGAAATGGTATACTTTAATATCCACCATTGATAAAGTCTACAAGCTACAACAGTCCCATCATTTAATAACTAAATTATAATGTTGACATAATAACTTAATAATATATAATAATAATAATAATATATATAATAATAATATTAACAACACATGTCCAGTTGGGACTCTTGTATGTTCGTCCAAGCTATAGCTACACTTTATAACATAGAATCATTCTCCATGCATTATGGACTTAAATATTTGAATTTGTGGGATTTTTCTTGATTTGAAAATATCATACTGATTGTGGGTATATTCATCTTATCCGTATTTCTCCTCAGAGGTCCATGAGTATGCCAGAGAAATTGGCATTGACCCTGATGGGGAGCCAGAGCTGCTGTGGCTGGCCAGAGAGGGGATTGTAGCCCCACTACCTCCTGAATGGAAACCCTGGTAGGACAAGCTCATTCTCATACAGTCACCCAGTTTTCTTATCCTTACACACAGAGCAGTGAGCGTTGGTGTGAGCGTTGGTTCCTTTTAGAAAAAATCCAAGCATACTCTAATGTGCCCTTAATTGAGGAATGGCTTCCATTCCAAGAACTCTACGTCTCATTCATGCTGGCTCGTTCATTCAGGTTCTTGATTACCTGACGTACCAAGGCCCTTTGTCCCCTGTAACTCAGTTATAATTTTAAGTACCATTTATAGAAGTAGGATGCATCAGGACTTTATTGTGAGTGTCATAATGTCACACAGACTCTCTGGAAGCTTGCAAGAAGTGGGCATTAAATCACTTATGACCTAGGTGATTAAATGAGCAAATTAGACAGCCCAACTTTTTTTTAAATACCATGGAACTGCAAGTCTGGAGAAGACTGAATATTTTGACTGGGAAATAAGACTGGGCAAGAGAAAATATAACAGGCAGAAGAGGATTTTTGAAGTTGGAGAGTATGATGTGACATGAAAGATCAGACACAATTTAACATATGAAATCATTTTTGGATTCTGTATTCAAATGGTTTGGGGGAAAGTATGTTATAACCTTATTGTCAGGTGTAACAGTGGTGTCTTTATATGAGTCAGTACCTTCATAGATAAAACACACAAAGACAAGATCCAGGGGATATTTAATGTTAGTTGTCCCCGAAACTAACAATTGCAAAGTATAAAATTAATATTTCATCACTCTATGCAGCAGATTTGCTTATAGACTTGGCATTATTAATCTGAGCAATGAGACCCAGAGCACCACTCAGTGTTTCAGATGTTGTTCTGTTGACACCTTTGTGGACAGTCCTGTGCTGGAGAACCTAGGCTTGTCTACATGTCATGTGTTTTTATGTGTGTGTTTATCTATGTGATGAGCTTGTCTCTCTTTCCTACTCTCCAGTCAGGATGTGACTGGAGAAGTATACTATTTCAACTTCTCCACGGGCCAGTCCACCTGGGACCACCCCTGTGATGAGCACTACCGCCAACTAGTGGCCCAGGAGCGGGAGTGTGCTCAGCCATGCCACAGCCATGCCATGGATGAAGAGGAGGAGGATGAAGAGCCGAAGAAGGCGTCTGTCCATGAGGTGGAAACACCTGCTAGAATATAATGCTCTGACTTTTAGCTCACTGTCACCTTTGTAGTCTTTACACTGCAGTTGTTCATACATTATGTTCCCAGCTTTTATACACATTTTTATACAGCGCCACTAACATCACTGTGTGTGCTCACGTGATCTTAGTGTTACTGTAGCACCTTGCTCTACCTGACACACACACACACCCACACACACACACACACACACACACACACACACACACAGATCTTGTGAATGTCTGTACATGCATGTTTATGCATGTGTGTTTGCATGTGTTGGTGTGTTTGTCTGTGTATGAGCAGGACAGTGAACTCAGGGTGGCAGAGGAGACTGAGCTGGACGTGGACGAAGAAAAGAAAAAGAGAGAGAAGGAGTGTGTGTGTGTGTGTGAGTGTATGTGTGGTGAGTTGTCTGGTCTGTTGCAGGAGGTGAGGGAGGAGGTGCAGAGGGAGCACAGCAGGAAGCTGGAGCAGCTGTCACAGGAGCACCAGGAGCAGCTCTTCACCCTCAGACACGAGCACCTGGAGGAGGTGCAGAGGGAGCACAGCAGGAAGCTGGAGCAGCTGTCGCAGGAGCACCAGGAGCAGCTCTTCACCCTCAGACACAAGCACCTGGAGGAGGTGTGGCAGGGAGAATTCATTTACTCACAGCTCAGTGATCACCTGAGAGACCGAGCCAATGTGTGTTCATCACATGGTGTGTGTGCAGGAGAGCGTGGAGAGGGAGCGCATGTTGAGGGCTCATCTGGAGGAGAGGGAGAGGATGCAGGCTTCGCACACGTCCCAGCTAGATCAGCTCAGACTACAGCTCGACTCTCAGCTCCAACACACCCACAAAATACACATGCAGAAAGTAAGATCCCACACCCATACGATACTCACGTGCAAAAACGCCTCTTCTGCCATACCCAGTCGGGTGTTTATGTGTATAAAGACGGTGTGAGTTGTTTGTATTTGTTTGTTTTTCTTGTGTGTGTGTTTAGGAGTTAGAAGTGCAGAAGATGATTGAGCAATTGGACATGAAAACCAAAGAGCTCAAAACTCAGGAACTGCTACTCCAAACTCAGGTACTTTACCTGCGTTATTTGAGTGTGTGTGTGTGGGTGTGGGTGTGCTACTCCAAACTCAGATACTTTACCTGCTTTATTTGAGTGTGTGTGTGTGTGTGTGTGTGTGGGTGTGGGTGTGCTACTCCAAACTCAGATACTTTACCTGCTTTATTTGAGTGTGTGTGTGTGTGTGTGTGTGTGGGTGGGTGTGCAACTCCATGCTCAGGTACTTTACCTACTTTATTTGAGTGTGTGTAGGTGTGTGTGCGCTACTCCAAACTCAGGTACTTTACCTACTTTGAGTGTGTATGTGCAACTGGTACACTGAGCTCCAGGTGCCCTTAGGTTAGGTGCCCTTATAGCTGTACTCATAAGTTACTAATCATTCGTCAGTCAGTTCTTTGTGCTGAGAAGTTAACTGACTCAATGACCTGTTTTGAAGAAAAAAAATGAATAGATCATGTCTGGAGTGTGTGTGTGCGTGTGCATGTGCATGCATGCATGTGTGTGAATCTTCAGTCCAGTCACTCAGCTGCCTGATAAAATGATCTGTGTGTGTGTTCGTACTGTTGGTCTGTAGGCTGCAGATTTGAAGAAGAGGAGACAACAGCTGAGTGAGGAAGGAGATGAAGTTGAGAAGGGGATAGAGGTGCGTGTGAGTGTGTGTGACCAGGTGTGTGTGTGTGTGTGTGTGTGTGTGTGTGTATCTGAGAGTCTGTGACCAGGTGTGTGTGTGTGTGTGTGTGTGTGTGTGTGTGTGTGTGTGTGTGTGTTTCATTGTAAACTGTTATGCTAGGTTGTGTGTCCCCCCCAGGTGTGTGTGTGTGTGTGTGTGTGTGTGTGTGTGTCATTGTGAACTGTTATGTTAGGTTGTGTGTGTGTGTGTGTGTGTCCCAGGCTCTCCCACGTGTCCTGAGAGAACGGGACAGTCTGCGTGCGGAGCTGGACCGATTAAGAGATGAGAGGAGGAGAGAAAGGGAGGAGCTGGAAAAAGAGAGAGAGGGAAGGAGGAGAGAGAGGGAGGAGAGCAGAAGGATGATGGAGGAGAGAGAAAAACTGCAGGCTAGATGTGATGAACTCCACAGAAGGCTCAGGTAATACACACACACACACACACACATACACACACATTAGCTTTGACCAAGTCAGTACTGGTCTCTGGTGACACAAATGCACGGTACACAGAGTGTGTACATGTACAGATCTGTGTTGGTGTGGAGGGCTCCCTCCGGGTGGAGGAAATGGAACCTCCTCTCTCCCCTGTGCCCACCTCCCACAACCTCCCGCAGCATAGACAAGTATGTGGGTGTGGGTGGGGTGTGGGTGGGGAGGGAGGCTGTCCGATTGTATGTATTTATCATATGTTTATATACTCGTTTGTAATCTCCTCTCTCTCTCTCTCTCTCTCTCTCTAGCTTGCGGGAGTATATCTCAGGTGAAGGTGTCCTGCAGAGAGCAAGACAGTTCTTGGAGAAACAGACCAGCTGTCTGAGAGCGAGACAGGCGGCACTAAGGACGGCCCACCCCAGCCCGCAGAGGTCCGCTGCAGGAGGCTCTGCTCAGCCTCTCTGCCAGGTCCGTCAAGTCTAGTCAGTTTTATTTATAAAGCGCTTTTTACAAAACATGGTGTCACAAGCGCATGGGTCCAGATCCCTATTGAACAAGACAGGGGCAAGTGTGGCAGAGACAAACTCCCTATGCGGATTAGGAAGAAACCTTGGGAGGACCAAGACCCCAAAGGGAAGCCATGCTCCATTGGCCCAGCAACTTTAAGTTCATATTTATAGTCCTGTGTCTATCTGAGCAGTCACAGTCTCTCCAATATGGATGCTGGGCCTCAGGTAGGATGCTGGCCGTATTGGCACATGCATCCACGGCATCAGCACATCCACTGGCAACCCAGAGCATCTTCTAGCTCCTTTATGGAATTGTCTTTGTAGAAACATGTAGTCAAGATACAGAATGCAGGTTAATATGTAAAATCAAATTAAACTTCCATATATATAGCACACGTGCCAGTGACTTAGCATGTGGCTCCAGCAGGCTTATCCCTAGCAGCATAACTAAAGAGAGGGGCCTGGAGGTGACCACAGGCATGAGGGTACTGAGACATTACTCTGCCTTCGGCTGTAATCTTGTAGTTTTCGGATCTGAGCGCAATCCTGCGCTTTGAGAGAGCAGCAGGTGAGATGGATTATGGTATGCAGTAAGTTTACTCGGATATTGTGGAGGACTATTTAATGCTTTATAGCAGAACAGAAGAATTTTAAAATCAGTTTGATATTTAACCAGGAGCCAGTGCAATGCTGAGAGAGTAGGACTAATGTGATGCACTTCTCAAGGCCTAGTTAGGACTCTGGCTCTTGGATTCAAGTTGGAATGCAGCAAGTTGGACTTTCTTTAGGGACTGTTTAGAGCAGGGGTAATCAATTAAATCTTTCCGCGGTCCATTTTTGGCAGATAGCTCAGACCTTAGGTCCGGGTCCGCGGTGGCGAACGAAAGTTGTTGAGCGGGGGGGTGGGGGGGGGTGGCAAACGAAAGTTGTTGAGCGGGTGGGGGGGGGGGGGACGTAACACTCAAATGGGTGGTGAGCGTAACACTCGTCTGAAAATAAATTCTCCGGTTTAAAATATAGTCTCCCGTTTTTTTGGCATTTGGGTCCGTATCCAGTTAATAAGGAATGTGATTGGGTCCGGACAGGACGGCATTCGGGTCCGGATCCGGACCGCGGTCCGCCATTTGGTGATACCTGGTTTAGAGCATCCAATTAAAAGTAGTCCAATCTTGATGAGATTGTGGACCAGTTTCTCTGCGTCTGATACCGAACGTACATGTCTCAGCTTGGCAATATTACATGAAGGTGCAAAGGCAGCATTAGTGACATTGCATATGTGTGTGTCAAATGAAAGATCCTAATCACTAGTGACGCCTAAACTTTTAGCAGGAAATTCAGGTGTTACTGAAAAGCCATCTAGTGTAATAAGAAGATCAGACCCATTGCTTCTAGCACCCTTGGATCCAAGAAGTAACACATCAGTCTTATTAGAATTTAGAAGAAGAGAATTAGATGCCATCCAGTTCTTTATTTCTTGGATGCAGTTCTCAGTTTTGGTAGTAGTGTTGACATCATCCAAATTAGAATATATATATATATATATATATATATATATATATAAGTGTAAGTAATTACACTTCCAAATTAGAAAAAAAAAAAAAATATATATATATATATATATATATATATATATATATATATATATATATATATATATATATATATATATATATATACATATAAAACTGAGTATCATCTGCATAGCAATGCAAGCTAATACTATGCCTACAAATGCTTGCTAGCCTATATAATGAGAATAACATGGGACCCAATACAGATCCTTATGAGCATTCATTATTTTCAAGTACAAATAGGTAACGATCGGTCAGGTAGGATTTGAACCAGGAGAGTGATTGACCTTTTATCTGAGAATATTAAGAGATTGTTAACTACTTTAGACAGTTTCAGTGCTGTGGTGGGTCTAAGCACGTTAGGTCTTGCAGTGCCTACAGCCATGTAGCCAGGTCAGATGGGAGAGAGTAGGAAGCATGAGTATAGCTCCTCTTAGATGTTCTGCTCCCCTGTGCTGTAGGAGGTGAGTGAGCTGGAGAAGCTGAGGGAGACGGTCCAGAAGGGCCACGAGCTCCTGAGAAAGAAGGAGGAGAGACTCGGCCAGCTGGACACGTCACTGGCAGAGGAGGTAACACACACACACACACACGCGTATGCCTGCACCCACACACTTATGTACAAACCCACATTAATACCTACCTGGGCTTTACAATGTTTTACTGTCTCAGCTGTCATGTGATGAAGGCGAGCGGCTGGTGGGAGATCGGAGAGTCTCTGATGTCATAGACTCAGAGACGAGCGGTGTGTGTGGCCAAGAGGAGACGAGTGAGACACACACTCCATGTGCATGCACAACACACACACACACGGGCAGACATTTTAAGAAGGCACTAATTTTGGTTAGCCATGAATAAGGGAAGGTATCAAAACATCCTTCCAGAACAACATCTCCCAACGATTCAGGAGCAGTTTAGCAGCAATGAACAATTATGGACTGTTAATAATTGTACTTCATTAAGGTTCTTAAAAAAGGTTCTTAAAAAAAGCTGAGGAAGCAAACTGTGAAAACTAAAAATATGCCCACAACTGTAAACAGCTCTAGAGTCCACTCTGGTCTTGTTGGTTCATAGTTATCTGATGTTTTTATTTCTCTAGCAGTAATACACCCAAACTCTGGTCTTCCTCTCTGCTACTCCCACTCTCTGTTTCAGCACATGCAGTGCCAGTGAAAGTGCAGCAGTTAGCAGAGTCCCTGCAGCAGATCTCTGGCCAGCTGAACACAGTGCTGGGTGAACTGGGATCTTTCACTGGGAGGAGCGTCCAGCCCCTCCCTCAGCCACCTCCGTCCTCCTCCTTCCCTCCTGCCCCGTCCTGGGCATGGACACCAAGCCCCGCCTCCTCTTCAGTGGCTCAGAACAGCTTCTTACACTCCACCATTAATGGTCAGTGTTGGGAACGTTACTTTAAAAAAGTAATTCGTTATAGTTACTACTTGTTCAAAAAAGTAACTGAGTTAGTAACTGAATTACTCTATAATAAAAGTAACTCGTTACCAGGGAAAGTAACTATTTGCATTACAGTTTAAAAAAAAGTTATATGCCAAGGAATAAGGATTTTTTGAAAAAGCTGTTTTCACAGTCAGTTGAAATGAGTAGATCAGAAAGGTGTTTAACTTTTGATATTTACTGCACATCCACAGACCAGTGCAGGATAAAATCCTTTATAATCCCAAATCTTTGTAAAAAAAAAAAAGCAAAAGCAAACAGTTACACTATATAAAGTGCATTTACATCTTTCAAATTAAATTAAATTCTCTCAACCTGAGACAACTGGTTTGTTCACAACAGAAGTAAACTTAGAATAAAACCTCTATTCTTAATTAAATAAATCAAATACCCAGTCTGGTAGACATTCAGGAACTTCAAGTATTTTCTTAAATAATGTTTATATCGCCACCTTGAAAATGCTAATTTTTCTTCGGCTTGTTCCTGACTCGCCATTTCTGCCTCTTCTCCGTGTCGTGTGTCACTGGTGTGCTTCGGCGCGCGTGTAAAAACACTGGCTCTGATTGGCTACCATAACGGTGCCTTAGCCAATCGCTTACTGACTTGTTAAGTTAAACAGGTGTTACACCGTAACACAGAGAACTGTGACCTATCGAGATCTGTTACTCCTCACTAGCCTGGGCAGCGATCCGCTCGGATTACTGTTAGTATATCAATATATAGTAATGCACCGCTTTTAATGACCAGTAACGTCAACTGCGTTATATTATCCCGTTACTGACTAAATGACGCCGTTACCTAACGCCGTTACCTAACTGTGGTCACACAGTGGGCTGCAGTGATTTTCACTAATGCTTCATTTCTTCATCACTTGTAAAACCTTTGAATACAAATAGAAAACTTCTGCCTCTCCCTCAAGCACAAACCAGTCACTGCTGGATTTATAGCTTTTTTCACATAGTTGATGACCATTGATTTTCTGTGCTAGGATAATGCCGATCTTTTCCAGTGTAAGGGTGGTGCAGTGTAGAGACCTGCTGTGTCAAATTGGCTTCAGAAATCTAAACCGCACTACCTGTATTAAGACTACTCTGATTTTAGGAGTTTCCATGGATACCAGTGCCCGCTATCCTATGAGGGCTACCAGAGCATATAGTGGATACACTCCAGCAAGGTGACTACACACACTTGCACACCTGTGCAGGCTTGGTCACAATCTCTCACTCTCACTCTCTCTCACAGGATCAGTGCTGCTGTTGATTTTGAAAGGAAAATTGATGAACTCATACAGTGCTTTTTCATTATGTGTGTGTGTGTGTGTGTGTGTGTAGTCTCTCCTCTGAGCTAGATGGCCAGAGGCTGCAGAGACTGATCGACGACAACAAAAGGTGGCTGGAATCACGACGCAAAGACCCAAATGTGTATCCTTTCACAATCTCTCTCTCCCCCTCAGCTTATACACATGTACGTATCACACACAAACCAGTACGGGAACAGAATGCATCATATTTTCACACACACTCTCTTGCACCCTTGTATTCTCCTGAACCTCTGCCCAGGCCTCTCTTCACACGCTACCCAGCTGCCCCGCCCACCAATGGGCTGGTCCAGCTCAGCCTGGACAAGAAGAATCAGATCAAGGTCTACCATTACTGAAGAGGCACAACCCACTGATGTCCATGTATGTCCAGTGCAAACAAATCAATGGATAGACAGAATACAAACATGCCTATGGACATAAGAGAACACATGAAATTGTCAAGAGACTTAAACACAGAATGTATAACACTAATGACAGTCGTGTGCATCTACAGTGTACATATACAGTGTTTAAAGTGTAGTATTCAACACATCTGTCCCCTTTAATCCCTTCATACCTTTGTATGTGTTGATGCCATGCCATTAAACAACTGCTGTACAAGTTCATTTCCACAACAGAAAAGCCTCATAAATCCTGATGACAGGATTATCTTGATCTAGATATTATAGTCCCTAATCTTAGTCTGAAGATGAGGATCACCAACAGAGGTTGTGTAAGCCATATGAAGGTTACAGCTTCCTAGGAGTGTTGTGCTTCACAAAACAACGTGTTTACAGATGTGACACTTGGGGACCAGACAGTGCTTAGCCTGTAAATCCTTTTCATGTAGATACGAAATTTTGCATTTATTTTTGTAAAACGAATAAATCTGTGGTGTTTTACATCAGTGTGGCTTGTGATGTTTGATGGTGTGTGTTTCACTTCTGTGCTTACAGTAAGATCAGGAATAGACCTTCTGTTCAGCAATAGCACTTCTACTGCACACCGATTCTGCAGCACATGCCCCACCGTGGATTCTTCTCAGCTCCACCACGAGTGCAGTCAGAAGAAAGCAGAATAATGACTTGCAGCAGAGAAAAAAACTGCCGTTTTTGCACATCACAGAAAAGTGAATAAAGTTTAATCTGATTCTAGACCTGCTGTAATTGTTTGTTATTTTACCGATCTACAGGACATCCTGACACACACCCACTTGCGCTACTGAGAAAACATACAAATGCTTTATTCATTACTCTCAACCATCAGTTATTAAAAACATCACTTTTTTTTTTTTTACATCTGTGCAAATTAGATTCCACCATGTTCACTATCACAGAAGGACTAGTAAAGTGTCCTGGTGAACTAGAGCATTCACTCCTCAGTCAAACCCAAGAGGCCCCAAACCAACATGGAAGGGAGCGGATTGACTAACACACGACTCGGGCGACGTAGGAAAAGAAACAACAAGTGCAAAATGCATTGACGTTTGCATGGCAGGTTTGATTTTTCTCCACTTGAAATACTGAAGCACTGAACGTCGTCTTTGCCGGCATTACAGAAGCAGAGTGTCACAGCGACAGAGCTCGATCATTACGATGGTGACGGCAACAAGAAGCTCGAGAAGCTCCAGCAGGTGTGAAGGACAATCTGATTGGCATGTTCAGTGTCCTCACAGCATCACTCTACAGGGAGCCCAACACTGACTAACGTCTGGCTGTTGAGACGAATCTTCAGGGCTGCAAGGCCTCTTATTGGAAGGCTACAGTATTGTCCAATCATTAGCCAGGAGAAGTTAGAAGACGTAGATTTTATCTCTCTGAATGGTGTCCAGGTCATCGTCCATTGTTAGGAGCACCTGTTTGGAGTAAGGACAAATGAACAGGAAATAAGACCTCGTATTCCTCTAAAGAGGGTTAGGAAATAAAACATTGCATCTCCATCATCGGTTTCCCTCTAAAGAGGAGTCACCAACTGCATGAAGGTTCAATCACACCTGGTATTAAAAATACATTTTGGTGATTAGTGTGTTCACCAAATACAGCTGTAAGCAGGGCCACAAAAACCACCTCCAACATGTGTTCTGTGAATGCCTGATTGACTAGATCTAAAACGTTATCACTGTGAGCCTGCTTGAGTAGATCTGCACCACTCTTGGGTAAAGGAGATGCCTGTGGTTCGAACATTATTAGAAGACCATACCATAAACTCTGCAATCTAGGACTGTCCCCCTCACTGTGCTCATGCATCAAAGACTTTCTCACTAACAGACCACAAGTGGTGAGAATAGGGGACCACACATCATCCCAAATCATTTTAAACACTGGTACACCGCAGGGCTGTGTGCTCAGTCCTAACCTCTTCACACTTTTTACTTTTATGATTGCAGCCCCATCCACGCCTTCAACACATTTGTGAAATATGCTGATGATACAGTAGTGATAGACTGCATCTCTAACAACAATGAAACTCAGTACAGAGAGGAGATTCAGCACCTGGCACGGTGGTGCTCAGACAACAACCTAGCTCTGAACACCACCAAAACTAAAGAGATCATCAGAGACTACCGCACAGTTAAAAGAACTGCACATGCCCCTCTACTCATAGATGGAGATGAAGTGGAATGTGTGCACAGCATCAAATACCTCAGACTCCACATCACAGCTGATCTCACCTAAATACCTCACACCTCATATAGAAGGCCCATCAAAGACTTTTCTTTCTGAGGAAACTAAAGCTGTCTGAACTCCGCTCACAACTACTTGTGAATTTTTACACAAGCACAATTGAGAGTGTACTTTGTCTCTGCATGACTGTATGGTATTCCAGCTGTACAGTATAAGACAGAAAGGACCTGACCCAGGTGGTCAGAACAGCGCAGAGGATCATAGGGAGTCCACTCACAGATCTAGACTCTGTGTATGCTGGCCGCCTTCATAACAAAGCCAGCAACATTATTAAAGATCCCACCCAGCCAGGACACCATCAATTTGTTCCTCATTTCTCATTTGCAACTTTGCTCCACAAAACATGTATTGCTGCTATTAATATTTTATTTATAATACTTTAATATTATATACATAATATAAATACAGTATATGTTATACTATGCCATATAATCATAACAGTCATATCATCACACCATAACTGCCTCACTTATACCATGTCGCTGCTATAAAATCAGAATTAGTATTTGTCTCGACCGACTCGTGGAATGTTTTATGTATATATGTTGTCTTGCACTGTTTTTATTCTTTTTATGTGACTAAGAGGTACCACTCAGAATTTCGTTGTATCATGTACAATGAAAATAAATCTCTCTACTACTACTACTACTACTACCAAATGGGCTTTATTACAGAATTTCATTACTGCAGTGTCTGGGCTTTTTTTTTGTTCGTTTATTTGTCCATTTTTGTTTGTTTTAGAATACTTTTAATATTTTGTTTTTATTAGGGGTGGGCATAGATTAATTTTTTTAATTTGGATTAATCTCACTGAAATCCTGAAATTAATCTAGATTAAAATGGCTCATTCAGAATATGCGTGCTACCCAAGTAATGACTAAAAGTCAGTCTTTGAGATACGGTTTCTTAATACAGAGGGCGCATTAGACCAGGGGCTCATCTTCTGTTTCCAAAATGCATCAATGACTGCCTGAGAAAACTGTTCTACTTTGATACTTGAAGAAAACAAAACATGCTCAAAAAATGTACTCGTGTTCAACGGTTTATTCAGTTAAACATGAAAATAGTACTGTAAGCCTACATACTTTAAGAAGGCATATTCAGTCAAACATGAATTTGTAAGCCTACATACAGTACATTAAAAGGGGTTGATAACATGTTTATTCAGCTAAACATGGGATTTGAAATGTAAGCCAACATTTAGTACATTTAACCTGTTTTCGGCGACGGCGACTCTTCCCCTGGGCTGCATCGATGCTTGACCCAGCGTCAGCAGCATTAGCAAACGGGTGCTTTGTGTTTAAATGGTACTTCAGACTGGTAGAACTCCTACAATGAACTAATTCCGCGTTGCATAAGGTGCAAACAACTTTAGTCTTGTCAATGTCTCCATTAGGAAGCTTCTTAAAAATGAATTTTCCATGAAGCAAACCTGGCGGCTTCGTGGCTGCATCCATGTAAACACACGTACGATTCGTTGTGTGGTAATTCACAGGTTTGAAAACTCGTTCTCGCTCCCTACTGTGCAATTTGGTTAGGAATAACTCAAGCTAAACTATCAAGGTGAAAGTCATCAGTTTGCTTACCTATTTTGACCCAGCTCCCAACCCAACTTTAAAAATAGATTAATGGTGATATTTTTTTATATCGCCCGATAAGAGTATCACATTATCGAACGCCGTTAACGGCCGATAACGGCCCACCACTTCCACTTCCTCGTTTGGTGTAAGGATGTTACCATATTTCCGGTTGGTATGCGGAAGTGCCGATGTTATGGCCGAGTCTATGGCTGTGTTCGAAATAGTCTACTACATACTACTGGCATACTGATCGAGCCCCAAATCAGTATGTCGTATGCAGTATGTGACCAAAATGAAAATTTCCAGTACGCGAAACATACCCGGATGACTTACTACTTCCGCAAAATATTCCAGTACGCGAACAGAGCTATCTTCGTGGTGTACTGCATCCCATCATGCAACGCTACGTTCACGTGACCCCGTAGTGTGCTTTGCTTTTGTCGCATACTGGAAACTGTACTGCATACTACTACGAGGACCAGTATGCAGTATCCAGTATATACCGAGTCCAGTATGCAGTATCCAGTACATACTACTGGCATACTGATCGAGCCCCAAATCAGTATGTCGTATGCAGTATGTGACCAAAATGAAATTATCCAGTACGCGAAACATACCCGGATGACCTACTACTTCCGCAAAATATTCCAGTACACGAACAGAGCTATCTTCGTGGTGTACTGCATCCCATCATGCAACGCTATGTTCACGTGACCCCGTAGTGTGCTTTGCTTTTGTCGCATACTGGAGACTGTACTGCATATTACTACGAGGACCAGTATGCAGTATCCAGTATATACTGAGTCCAGTATGCAGTATCCAGTATGTAGTAATCTATTTCGAACACAGCCAACGAAATTCGCAAGGTGCCTCTTGGAGTTACCGAAGATTACCGTCAACGATGTGCGTCGTATTGTCAGAGCATCAAGTACAACGCCACAGAGTAAACTTGAAAAGGGTTTCAAGTTCTACGTTTCATCCTACCTCTGCAATTTTGAAGGTAAGTCGCTGACGCTAGTTAGCTAGCTAGCCTGAGGTGGCAGTCTAATGAAGTGATGTTGTTTTTAGTAACGAACCAACCTGTCCTAGTACTAGAAATGCCTTTTTAAAACATGTTTGTATTTCTGATGGAAGTATCAGGCAAAAGTAAAGCTAACGAGATAACAGTGAGGGCTCACTGCTACAGATCTATGAAGAAAACAGATATGCCACACCAGCTGAGAGTAGGACTGGTTAAAATGACACGAGTTCTGTTCAGTGTCACGTTCAAAGTTCTGTTGAACAAGTTCAAAAGTTAGTTCAACACAAGTTCAATCTTTTATCCTTGCTCTTACTTCACGTAAGCTGTGATAACCATAGGCATTGGTTTTCAAAGCTTACAATGGTAGCCAAATGCAGAGTAGCTGTGTGGGAATCATTAGCAGTCTATTTTGCCTATAGTAAACAAATGGGAGTTTATTTTACAGTTCGAGCTATTGTTATCTGCCTCTATGACTCAAAAGCAGAATATAGTCCACCTCAGCTATTTTTCAAACTGCATTTTCTAAAATCTGTCAATCTGTCTTTCAAATCTTTCATCTTAACTTCTTTATTAACATGTGGCTTCAACACTTACACCTATTAACATATTCTGATAACACTCTTCAAGAAGCAGTTGAAGTAAAACCTGCACTGTTCTGTTGTTGGTGGTGGAAACAACAAAATAATATAAATATTAGGGATGCACCGAAATGAAAATTCTTAGCCGAAACCGAAAACCGAAAATGAGAAAACCAAGGCCGAAAACCGAAACACCGAAATACATTATGCCAATTATTAGTAACATTGGATTTATGGCTAACCTCACAAAAATCAAAGCATTGTAATTCAAAGAATAAATCAACTACAAAATTTGATTTGAAAATATGTATTTAGCACTGACATTACAGTAATGCATATTATAAAATAAAATTAGTGGTGGGCCGTTAACGGCGATAACGCTGACAATGGCCGACCACTAATTAAATTTAACTCGCTTCCAGACCATTTTTATCTGAGAGGATAAATATATGTATTTTATACGAGTTAAATTTAATTATAACTGATTGACCTGAAAGATAAATATAAATTCTCTCATAAAAACGTGACGTGAGTTGCAACAACATTAAACAGCTCAGGTAAACACGCTTCTGAGAAATGTCATCTGCTCGGCAAAACATAACGGGGCTCAATGTTCTCTATTAGCCTACGAAATCCCACATCCTCTACGACAGAGAACGGCTGATCGTCTAAGGCAACGAGTACCATAATTTTTGGTGTAATGTCCTTTGCCTTGGCGCCATCACTGGAAAACTTTTTTGCTAGCTTTATCCAAATAAACACGTGCAGGCGATTTTTGCTTGCGTCATCACAACACATTGTTTCGGCCGTGTTGTTTCGGTGATGAAAGTATTTCGGCCGAAAACGGAAAATGCAAATTTAAGCCATTTCGGCCTAAAATTTTCGGTGGCCGAATTTTTGGTGCATCCCTAATAAATATAAGTAGGCCTGTTTCACTCCTATGTGTAAGCATTTCATCTGGAGTGAAAATGAAGTTTAAATCTAAAATATATTTAGTTTATAGTTGCTCCGTGAACTAGTAGATTGAACCATGCACAACACTGTAGAATAGAAAGACAGTATAGCCAAACGTTACATGAGACAATAGACAAGTGACATTCACCACTAACAACATGATGGGACAGATATTGCGCCTATTGACATTGCTGAAGTCTTCTTTTCAAGATATTAAATTTTGCCTCTTGTGTATTTCAGATGACATTACGTGATTCAATGCCAGTTGTGCTCATTAACAGCAACTGCTCTTTTTTCTGCTGGTTGCGGAATCTGCAACCACTTGGTTGCATTGCTTTTCCAGACTGCTCATTATTCTGAATCTGGCATGTCTGTCGTCCCTCCTGTCCTTTCATGCACACAGACAGAACAGAAGTGGCATAAACCACGAACAATGGTTTGTCTTATTTCATTATTTAATGTTAGTTAATGTATCACAGTCACTTTACTAACACCATCTTTTAAATTAATAGGGGGTGAAGCCTGGACCCGTGGATGCCATGGTTGTCCTAAAGCCAAAACCAGGTGCTACTACAGCCAGTGGAGTTAGGTTTGCAGTACCAAATTGAATAGGCAGATTACAGTGTGTGGTAAAAAAAAATGCTTTTGATAATCTGATAAGACCCTGTTCTCTTCAAAATTTAATTTAGCCTTGTTGTACTTCAGATGACATGTGAAGAAAACCGCTCCAAACAGAACTTGCTGCTGAGAATTAAGTCTTCGATTTGTTTTCGGAGCCTTGATATCTCCTCGCGTAGCTCTTCATTTTCACTGAGGGAGAGATCAAGCACAGCAGGCTCATTACTGACGCAGTAGTCATGTTCATGACACGGTAAGGGGTCATCATCATCATGGTCAGTCTGCATCTCTGTTAGATCAGTGTTGGGTGGACGCTCTGTTCTTTCCCATACTCCAGGTCGTGGAGTTGGAATAGTATAGTTATTCCATTGAAATAGCACAGGAAAAGCTCCAGGTCGCAGTCGTCGTCCAGCAGGAGTGGGAGGTTCGAGTAGATCAGCAGTGATAAAATGTCGCGAACACACTCAGGGAAGTACTCGTGACGATAAAAATAATCTCTCCTGATCTTAACCACCCATTGTTTCTGCAGTTCTGAGTCCTTTGGAAAGGTGTGGAAGCTCAGGTAGGAATTACACCTGTCGATGCTGTGCAGAATGGCACACAGCAGTGGTGGTTGGACCTGCTGTCTGTACATTGTTGAAACGTTTCTTTTTTTTTGTTTACCTGTCATGTTTAGGACACGTAAACGGACAGGAGATGAAGGAAACTTCCAAGTAAATAACACGGTAAATATGTTTGTTACAAGACTGGTGAGGTGAATAGCTAGCACAGTGTACGCTTTCAATGGCTACCGGATGTCAACAACCATCCTAACCTTTTAGCGGAAATTACGTCACTTAACAGCGTGCACATAGGCCATTCAGCAATACCAGTTTCAAATGACAGTAAAATTGACCAATCATATCTTCCCTCTTAGTGGGCGGGCTTAACTGTATGATAATTTCCGCCCGCTGTGGCGACGCTAGCTGTCGTTAGCGTACCACCGCTAGCTAGTTTCGATTCATTCCTTTGATGTCCTCACTGTGCTGTGCTGCAATTTTGCATTTTTCACAGATGCTGGCAAACCTGATGACCTTGTGGACGATGTAGCCAGCAAAATGGAAGAGAATGCATTTCTCGCTCTTTGTGAGATCAGGTGCAGCTCTGTTGACCGCCATTAGCTGTTCCACTCTGACTGATGGTATGACATTTTGCTCCACCGTGTCCAAGAAGTCTGCCAAAAAGCTACTGTTGTCTTCCAGGTAGCTCCCAGACCTGATGGCTGTGAGGAACTGTCCCACAGATATGATTCTCAGTGCATGATTGAATTCCACTGGAGTTGGGACACCTGGCACAGTAGCCAAAAACCTAGGCGTCATACTCGACTCCGACCTATCATTTGATAAATACATAGATAATACTACTAGGATAGCATTTCTACATCTCCGCAACATTGCCAAATTAAGAAATGCATTATCACAGGATGATGCCGAAAAATTGGTGCACGCCTCTGTTAGCTCTAGATTAGACTACTGCAATTCACTACTGTCGGGATGTTCAAATAGGAATCTAAATAAACTTCAAATAGTTCAAAATGCCGCAGCCAGAGTTCTGACCAGAACTAGAAAATTTCAGCATATTAGACCAGTCCTATCAGCCCTGCATTGGCTCCCAGTTAAATTTCGTATTGATTTTAAAATTCTATTATTAACATATAAAGCACTACACGGGCTTGCTCCTGAATACCTCCAGGAACTTATTTCCTACTATGAACCCCCACGTCAACTAAGATCACAGGGTGCTGGTCTTTTATTAGTTCCACAAATTAATAAGGTAACAGCAGGGGGAAGAGCCTTTTCTTATAAGGCCCCCCAGCTTTGGAACAACCTTCCAAAATGCGTACGGGGGACTGACACAGTCACAATCTTTTAAGTCTAGGTTGAAAATCCACCTATTTGGTTTAGCGTTTGATAATTAACATCCCCTCCCCTTAGATAAAGGTACAGATCCAGGGGTTCATAGACGAAGGGTTTTATGGTTGACTGGGGTGCTGGTGCTGTCGTCCTGTCACTGCTCGTGGTCACTCAAGTTCGTTGACCGTGCAGTGGATGGATGCCATTGTCTTAGAATGCCCCCAAGCCTATGTTACCTTCTGGTTCTGCCTTTTTAGCTAGGCTGTAATAGTTTAACTTAATGCCGGAGTTGCTGCCACACTCCAGAAATGTGTTTAATTTCATCTGTCCTGTATATGTCCTCATACAGAGCTAATTTTCCCTGTTTTATTTTCTCCACATGGCTGCCCGCCTGCTCGAGGAAAAATGAGATGAGGAGAGACAAGCGATTTATCCAGTGCCTGCCACCTACTACCTGACCAGATAAGCCTACACCATGATGGACAATACTACATCTTTTCCTTTTCTTTATTTCTTTCTGTCCCCATAGGGGATTCAATGGAGCCTGCAACCAGATAGCACCCTCAACCTGCACCCGAGTCTGTCTGGAGTCTTTGATTTTTTTTGTTCACTATTCTGTATTTTAATAAATCACGCATTAAGCTTTCCAACAGTGTGTTTATTGTGAAAAGTGCAAATGCAGTGTTTGATGATTACCTCACATATTTTTTTTTTTTGCTATTGTAATCTTTAGTGAGGGTAAGATTGCTCCTGCTGAGTTGAGCCAACCATTTTTTTCTCCTCTCAGTATCAGTGGGGAAACCATACATTTTTGCTCCTTTCTCGGATCCATTGGAGCATCCCCATGCAGCACAGCAAACCATGGTGGACACCAGGGGCGGACTGGCATACATTGCTACCGGGGATTTCCCCGGTGGGCCGATGGGTTAGTGGGCCGGTGGGCCGCCGGTGGTCTAACTCAGCCCGTGGAGGAGCCACTGCCGCGCACTGCGGCCCCGGTCCATAGTCACGCTGCTGTTTAACGGTGTTAATACCTCCCCCGCTCCAGTCAGACTAACCTGCTCAGCGCGGCCGCGGACTGAGCCTGTAAACACATGAACGAGTTGGACCGGGCCGCGGACTGGGCCAGCTGATGCGGGCTGACGGTATGCAGCGGAGATCAGAAAAAAAAACAACTTGTCCCAGAAAATCCGGGCCGGACTACGAAAACATACAGCAGTTTAAATTGTAGATAACATGTTATTTTAAATGTACTGCTGTCGCCTCTGCAACGTCTAAGGCACCATGTACAAAATGACCTTAACACGGTTAACACTGACGCAAGTGGCGGTCTTAAAGGTTCCAGAGCACTACGCATTGTTTTTTTTAAAGCTATTGAAATTCTTAGATTAAAACTAACCACCACAAATAGGTAAGAGGAAGAAATACCCACGTTAGAGTTGTAGGTTGTTCTTTAGGATGCACTTTGTGTAAAACAACTTGTTTGGTGGTCTTATGATGGACTATTTAAAAGCCACTATGTGGCTTTGTAATCATATTATTGCTGGAATTAATATTTAATATTGTCCATATGACAATAAACGCAGTCATATACACTACATGCCATGCATAGATTCATATACAGTATACACACACACACACACACACACACACATATATATATATACATATATATATATATCTATATATATATATACCTGTTGTCTGTTCCATTTGCACAAGAGCAGTTGAAATTGATTGACAATCAGTGTTGCTTCCTATCTGAACACGAAGTGTGGATGACTTGGAGTTATATTGTGTTGTTTAAGTGTTCCCTTTATTTTTTATATATAGTGGGCCAGTCTGTCAGGAACTCCCGGGCCAATTTTCCTCCCCAGTCCGCCCCTGGTGGACACTACACTAACAACATGGAGGAAAGGACACAGAAAAACTGCTTGACATGATATTTAGGGTTCACACACGTAGTGTGGGAAACCTATTGTAATTGTCGGGTTTTTTTTTCTTTCTTATTAGGGTTCACACACATAGTGTGGGAAACCTATTGTTATTGCTCGGATTTTTCTTTCTTATTATTAGGGTTCACACACGTAGTGTGGGAAACCTATTGTTATTGTTAGGTTTTTTCTTCTTTCTTATTATTATTATTATTTTTCTCCGCATAAAACGCATACTGCAGCCTAAACCGTAAGGCCCAGGGAGACCAAACTTGGCAGACTGGTGTAGTCTGTTTGCGGGACCGTGCTTAAGTACAGACACCCAAATTGGCCTCATGGTGGCGCTATAGCGCAGCATTTTGCGTTTGGGTTCATATCTCCCACCCCGTAGGTCGTAGAAACAAAATTCCACTTCAGGTGCATTCCTTGGCTCCAGACAAACAAAAAAGCCTCAAGAACCATTATGCTCCGCCTACTTAGATTTTTGCTAATTTGCATAATATGCAAAACCTACTTTTTCATACTAGTCCCTGGTTTTTCATCTGATCACCACAATCTTGGTGTCAAAATATTCACAAGAATCTCATTATCAAGGAACATCAACAAAACTTTGACATTGGTATACAGTCTGGTTGTCACATGTCAATCAATAGCTCTGAGGCGTGGCCAAATTGACTTCAGCAGCTATATCTCAGCAATGCTTTGACCTATCTTTATGAAAATTTATCAGTTGTTAGGGCACATGACTCAGAGGTCACAGGTCAAAGCTGGTCACGATTGTCCAATAGGGGGCGCTATAACATGGGGAAATTTGTTTCTCAGAAACCATTAGTCACATCAAGCCCAAACTTTACAGGCGTCATCAGGGGCCCAAGTGGTATCAAGGCACACAATGATGACCTCATCACTCAAAAAACATGGCCGCCATGAGCCAATTAATTTTTATTTGAATTAATTGGCCATTTGACAGACTTACCATTGGCCAATCAACATGAAACCTCATCACTGTGCATATCCCAGGACTATGTGTCATACTGTGCAGTGTTGAAACATTTGGCCACTAGGTGGCGCTATTTGTGAAAATCATGCATAACTCCTCCAAATTTTCACTTAGGAACATGCAACTTGTTTCTTTTTATACCTTGCAGTAGACCTGACAACTTTGCAATTACAAGTCCTATTAAAAAATGCATACTTTTGTCACATTCATCAATTGTTTGAAAATAGCTCTTTAAGAACTATTCCTAGGAATTTGATCCAATGATGGCAAAAATGGCATAGGCATAATCTGTAGACACTGTAGTTAACTAAATATGGAAAAAATGTTGCATTTTTATTTGTCTGATTGGTCAATTTTTCCATTATATCCTTCTGGCCATGCCATAAATGACCTTTATTGCTATAACTCATAAACCATGTGAGTGATCAACTCCCACTTTGAAAGGCTTTTATACACTGAAGTCCTTGTGAGGTAGGCCAAGTTTGGTTCAAATTGGCCTGTCGGAGGCGCTACAGTACCCAAAAACCTGAGAAATCATAAAAACTCACGCAGCAATCTTGTTATGCAGAATACAGACAAGTAATGGGGCTTGTATGATTCAGATCAATGAGGTCTATAACATTGCCATTACATCTCATAACAAAAAGTGCACTGCCTGACCAGAAATGAACCTTTTAATTCACCAAAATGTCATTGCATTACTGAGGTTAATGAGATATCAGTATGATAGTACTTGGGCTCCATCTAGTGGCCAAACACCGAAACTGACTGAAAACAATTGCTCACATGAAACACCACACAAACGCACACAATGCTGATCTCATTATGTGATTTAGTTCTGTGATCTGAATCATTTTGCCAATACACATTATTTTGATCCTTTTGGGCCTTTAGTGCCTCAGTTGAATTGAATGTTTTGTCACATTGATTTACTTATGCATTTTTTCCACTCAAACAGCTTCTATTCACTTTTGGGTCTAAAGGACCTATTGGGCTTCTTTTTGCCTATTGAGGCCAAGAGGCCAATTTGTTGGTCTAAAAGACCCTTTGGGCTTTTTTGCCTTTTTTTGTGTGAACCCGCCAATCGCCGCTTGCGGCTATATTTATTATTATTTTTCTCCGCATAAAACGCATACTGCAGCCTAAACCGTAAGGCGCAGGGAGACCAAACTTGGCAGACTGGTGTAGTCTGTTTGCGGGACCGTGCTTAAGTACAGACACCCAAATTGGCCTCATGGTGGCGCTATAGCGCAGCATTTTGCGTTTGGATTCATATCTCCCACCCCGTAGGTCCTAGACACAAAATTCCACTTCAGGTGCATTCCTTGGCTCCAGACAAACAAAAAAGCCTCAAGAACCATTAAGCTCCGCCTACTTAGATTTTTTGCTAATTTGCATAATATGCAAAACCTACTTTTTTATACTAGTCCCTGGTTTTTCATCTGATCACCACAATCTTGGTGTCAAAATATTCACAAGAATCTCATTATCAAGGAACATCAACAAAACTGTGACATTGGTATACCGTCTGGTTGTCACATGTCAATCAATAGCTCTGAGGCGTGGCCAAATTGACTTCAGCAGCTATATCTCAGCAATGCTTTGACCTATCTTTATGAAAATTTATCAGTTGTTAGGGCACATGACTCAGAGGTCACAGGTCAAAGCTGGCCACGATTGTCCAATAGGGGGCGCTATAACATGGGGAAATTTGTTTCTCAGAAACCATTAGTCACATCAAGCCCAAAATTTACAGGCATCATCAGGGGCCCAAGTGGTATCAAGGCACACAATGATGACCTCATCACTCAAAAAACATGGCCGCCATGAGCCAATTAATTTTTATTTGAATTAATTGGCCATTTGACAGACTTACCATTGGCCAATCAACATGAAACCTCATCACTGTACATATCCCAGGACTATGTGTCATACTGTGCAGTGTTGAAACATTTGGCCACTAGGTGGCGCTATTTGTGAAAATCATACATAACTCCTCCAAATTTTCACTTAGGAACATGCAACTTGTTTCATTTTATACCTTGCAGTAGACCTGACAACTTTGCTATTACAAGTCCTATTAAAAAATGCATACTTTTGTCACATTCATCAATTGTTTGAAAATAGCTCTTTAAGAACTAGTCCTAGGAATTTGATCCAATGATGTCAAAAATGGCATAAGCATAATCTGTAGACACTGTAGTTAACTAAATAAGGAAAAAATGTTGCATTTTTATTTGTCTGATTGGTCAATTTTTCCATTATATCCTTCTGGCCATGCCATAAATGACCTTTATTGCTATAACTCATAAACCATGTAAGTGATCAACTCCCAATTTGAAAGGCTTTTATAGACTGAGGTCCTTGTGAGGTAGGCCAAGTTTGGTTCAAATTGGCCTGTCGGAGGCGCTACAGTACCCAAAAACCTGAGAAATCATAAAAACTCACGCAGCAATCTTGTTATGCAGAATACAGACAAGTAATGGGGCTTGTATGATTCAGATCAATGAGGTCTATAACATTGCAATTACATCTCATAACAAAAAGTGCACTGCCTGACCAGAAATGAACCTTTTAATTCACCAAAATGTCATTGCATTACTGAGATTAATGAGATATCAGTATGATAGTACTTGGGCTCCATCTAGTGGCCAAACACCGAAACTGACTGAAAACAATTGCTCACATGAAACACCACACAAACGCACACAAAGCTGATCTCAGCATGTGATTTAGTTCTGTGATCTGAATCATTTTGCCAATACACATTATTTTGATCCTTTTGGACCTTTAGTGCCTCAGTTGAATTGAATGTTTTGTCACATTGATTTACTTATGCATTTTTTCCACTCAAACAGCTTCTATTCACTTTTGGGTCTAAAGGACCTACTGGGCTTCTTTTTGCCTATTGAGGCCAAGAGGCAAATTTGTTTGTCTAAAAGACCCTTTGGGCTTTTTTGCCTTTTTTTGTGTGAACCCGCCAATCGCCGCTTGCGGCTATATTTATTATTATTATTATTATTTTTCTCCGCATAAAACGCATACTGCAGCCTAGACCGTAAGGCCCAGAGACACCAAACTTGGCAGAATGGTGTAGTCTCTTTGCGAGACCGTGCCAAAGCACAGAGACCCACATTGGCCTGATGGTGGCGCTATAGCGCACCATTTTGCGTTTTGGTCCATATCTCCCAAACCGTAGGGCCTAGACACAAAATTCCACTTCAGGTGCATTCCTTGGCTCAAACCAAACAAAAAAGCCTCAAGAACCATTAAGCTCCGCCTACTTAGATTTTTTGCTAATTTGCATAATATGCAAAACCTACTTTTTTATACTAGTCCCTGGTTTTTCATCGGATCACCACAACCTTGGTGTCAAAATATTCAGGAGAATCTCATTATCAAAGTTGCTTAAAAACATTTTGAGATTTGCATACAGTCTGGTTGTCACATGTCAATCAATAGCTCCAAGGCGTGGTCAAATTTACTTAAACAGCCATATCTCAGCAACGCTTTGACGGATCTTCATAAAATTTTAACCGTTGTTAGGGCACATGACTCCGAGGCCATAGGTCAAAGCTGGCCACGATTGTCCAATAGGGGGCGCTATAACATGGGAAAAACTGTATCTCAGAAACCATTAGTCACATCAAGCCAAAACTTTACAGGCATCATCAGGGGCCCAAGTGATATCAAGACACACAATGATGACATCATCACTCAAAAAACATGGCCGCCATGAGCCAATTAATTTTTATTTGAATTAATTGGCCATTTGACAGACTTACCATTGGCCAAACAACATGAAACCTTACCACTGTGCTTATCTCAGGACTATGTGTCATGCTGTGCAGTTTTGAAACATTTGGCCACTAGGTGGCGCTATTTGTGAAAATCATGCATAACTCCTCCAAATTTTCACTTAGGAACATGCAACTTGTTTCTTTTTATTCCTTGCAGTAGACCTGACAACTTTGCAATTACAAGTCCTATTAAAAAATGCATACTTTTGTCACATTCATCAATTGTTTGAAAATAGCTATTTACAAACTAGTCATAGGAATTTGATCCAATTATGGGAAAATTGCTATGAGCATAATCAGTAGACTCTGTAGGTAAAGAGTAATTAAAAAAATGTTGGATTTTTATTTTTCTGATTGGTCCATTTTTGCATTATATCATTGTGGCCATGCCATATATGACCTATATTGCTATAACTCATAAACCATGTATGCAATCAACTCCCAATTTGAAAGGCTTTTATATCCTGAAGTCCTTGTGAGGTATGCCAAGTTTGGTTCAAATTGGCCTGTCGGGGGCGCTACAGTACCCAAAAACCTAAGAAAACATAAAAACTCATGCTGCAATCTTGTTATGCAGAATACAGACAAGTAATTGGTCTTGTATGATCCAGATCAATAAGTTCTATAACATTGCAATTGCAACTTATAACAAAAAGTGCACTGCCTGACCAGAAATGAACCTTTTAATTCACCAAAATGTCATATTGCATTACTGAGATTAATGAGATATCAGTATGGTAGTACTTGGGCTCCATCTAGTGGCCAAACATCGGAACGGACTGAAAACTATTTCTCACATGAAATACCACACAAACACACACACAAAGCTGATCTCAGCATGTGATTTAGTTCTGTGATTTGAATCATTTTGCCAATACACATTATTTTGATCCTTTTGGGCCTTTAGTGCCCCAATTGAAAATTTTTTTGCACATTGATTTATTTGTGCATTTTTTCCACTCAAACAGCTTCTTTTGGGTCTAAAGGACCTATTGGGTCTATTGCCTATTGAAGCCAAGTGGCCTATTCGTGTGTGAACCCGCCAATTGCCGCTTGCGGCTATATTCATATTTGAGATTATTAGAGATTTATTTCATGGATTCATTGCTGTAAATAAGTGTGTATTAATAAGACAAGCTATATATAATTTATCAATGTATTTTAATGTCATATACTGTCTGGATGTAAATGTAATGTGTTTTAGGTACTTCCAGGAAGTTCAATTTGAGCGCATAAACACAGAGACAGAACTGCGATTTGAGGATTATTGTGACATTATAGCGAGCAAATTTAGGCTAATGTGAGAGCACATTGCTGTTTAATGCTTTGATTGTTTTATAATTGTTATATATTACGTTCATTTATATATTTTGAGGGACAAGAAGGGGTGAGAAATTCAGATCAGATTAAATTTCATTATTCACTAAATTTCATGTTCACTAACATTAACATATCTTTAAATCATGGTGATTTCTGTAATCCCATGGTATTGGGGACCTAAGTAATCTAAATGACTAATGTACATTTTCTGACTATCAGATACGACAGAAGGAAATTGTTTGACTTCATTGTGCAGAAAAATGTGCTTTAAAAGGGTACATTAAAACACATTACATTTACATCCAGACAGTATATGACATATTAAAATACATTGATAAATTATATATAGCTTGTCTTTTTAATACACACTTATTTACAGCAATGACTTCATCAATAAATCTCTAATAATCTCAAATATGAATATCATGTCAAGCAGTTTTTCTGTGTCCTTTCCTCCATGTTGTTAGTGTAGTGTCCACCATGGTTTGCTGTGCTGCATGGGGATGCTCCAATGGATCCGAGAAAGGAGCAAAAATGTATGGTTTCCCCACTGATACTGAGAGGAGAAAAAAATGGTTGGCTCAACTCAGCAGGAGCAATCTTACCCTCACTAAAGATTACAATAGCAAAAAAAAAAATATGTGAGGTAATCATCAAACACTGCATTTGCACTTATTGCAAAAAAAAAGCTTATTGCATGATTTATTAAAATACAGAACAGTGAACAAAAAAAATCAAAGACTCCAGACAGACTCGGGTGCAGGTTGAGGGTGCTATCTGGTTGCAGGCTCCATTGAATCCCCTATGGTTCTTTGGCTTAAAGAGAGAGAGGAGAAAAAGACAGGAGAAAATGATTATTATGAGTATTGATGTGATATGAATTTGAACTTGTTGCACACCCTTGGTTGTTTTTTATATATGTAATGAGTGTATACGTATCCAGTAAGTGTTCTCTAATACTGTGTATTCACCCACTATGGGATATGTATATGGGTAGACAAAACTGAGTTGTCATGTGTGAGGAGTAAACTCACATCACTCTGCAGGCACATTTTGAGGCAGAGCAGTTCATCAGAACCAAACAGGGCAAGACTAGGCTGAGAGCAGATGCTGTTCCCACCATTTTTTTGCATCGCCCCGCACTCAGAAAGAGGAAGCCCCCTGCACTACGATGCACCACTGGACCTGTAAAGACAGGGCCCACAGCTGCTGATCACAGCTATAGTGTTAGAGGTGACACAGGTATAATAAGTATGAACTCCTAATAATTATATTATTTCTTTAAGTGATAGAATATTTAATACGTAATCAGACTAAATAGTATATATCTTTTATATCCAGCAGTTTCAAAAACTGAGGAAATAAGGGATGAGGATACAGAGAGAAGGGAAAGTGAGATTGAACAAAGAGAGAACATGGCTAGTGAGGAGAGACAGGGAGAGCTAATACAACCCAGAGAGCCAGCAGCCAGTCAGCATAACCATCAGCCAGAAGCCAGCCAACCAGAGTTATTGAAAAAATTAAAGAGACAAGAAAGAATCATCAGGAAAACAAAGGCAGCACTACAAAAAATAAGGAAGGAAAATGCCACTCTCAAGAAGACACTGAAAGTTAGGGACACAAGATTTAAGAAAACGTTTTCAAAAGATCAAATGAAAGCATTAGGCAGACTAACCACAAAAGGGATGAAATGGAGCAATGAGACAATTAAGAAGGCGTTGAAAATTGGCTTTACTGCTGGTGGGACAGGTTACAAGACCCTGCAGGAACTGCAAATTTCCCTGCAAGGAATAAGAACCCTACAGAGAAGGATGCAATGCTTTAGATTTGAGCCTGGAGTGCTGACAGAGGTGTTTGATTTCCTTAAACTGAAGGTAGATGGGTTGACAGAGATTGAACGGGAATGTGTGTTGACCTTGGATGAAATGGCAATCACACCAAGTGTGGAGTTGCATATGCTTACCGGCAAACTCTATGGTGATGTGACTTTGCCAGGTCACACAGGAGTAGCAACACATGCTTGTGTATTTATGCTGGCTGGAAGCACAACACGGTGGAAGCAAGTAGTGGCATATACTTTCACTGGCAATACTACCAACGGAGCACAGTACAGGCCAATAATTATTGAATTAATACAAAGGGCAGCATCCATAGGGCTACATGTGCTCAACGTCACCACTGACATGGGTAGCCCTAAGCAGGCTATGTGGAGATCCTTTGGGGTCAACCTCAATAAAACATCTGTGCCACATCCATAAACACCAGACAGACAACTTTATTTCATGCCTGATGTCCCACATATGGTAAAGAGCTTAAAAAGTGCCCTTGTCCGTGGACATGTGTTCAACATTCCTGAGGACATTGTAAACAAAGAGAACCTCCTCTCTAATGAGGTTTCAGTGGTCCTATTAAAGACCTAGTGGCCTTTCAGGAAGGGATGGCATTAAAAATAGCTCCCCATCCGTCAGCTGCAGCCATCGAGCCAAGTCACTTTGACAAGATGAAGGTTGGTCCTGCTCTAAATGTATTCAGTAAGGCAACAAGTGCTGGGCTGAAATACATGGTGCAGCAAGAAAAACGCCCTCTGTCCTACACAACTACAGCGTGGCTACTGGAGCAAGTTGATGATTGGTTCGATCTAATGTCATCTCGTCATCCATTTACGGCCCTGAGCAGACTGAAGATGGAGGAGTAGCAAAAGGCCATCACCTTCCTTCAGGACATTGTCCATCTGTTCCGTGGGATGAAGATTGGTCAGAAGGGACACTGGAAGCCTGTTCAGACTGGGGTGATAATGGCAACAAGGGGCAGTCAGGGCCTGACGGTTAGGGAACTGGTCTTGTGACCGGAGGGTCGTGGGTTCGATTCCCAGACCTGAGGCCATGACTGAGGTGCCCTTGAGCAAGGCACCTAACCTCAACTGCTCCCCGGGCACCGGGCTAGGGCTGCCCACCTCTCTGGGCACGTGTGATCCACAGCCCCCTAGTAATCACTAGTGTGTGTGTGTGTGTGTTCTGACTGCACAGATGGGTTAAAAGCGGAGGACAAATTTCGATTGGGGTGTAAAAATCACAATTGGCAAAATATGGCACATTTCATTTCAACAACATCAATTTTAGCCATACAAGAGGAGTTGCTGACTAGAGCACACAGGTTTGTGTTAACATTAAGATTCACACAAGACTGCCTTGAAAATACCTTCAGCTGTGTGAGGTCTAAAAATCCTGTCCCAACTCCAGTGGAATTCCATCATGCACTGAGGATCATATCTGTGGGACAGTTCCTCACAGCCATCAGGTCTGGCAGCTACCTGGAAGACAACAGTAGCTTTTTGGCAGACTTCTTGGACACGGTGGAGCAAAATGTCATACAATCAGTCAGAGTGGAACAGCTAATGGCGGTCAACACAGCTGCACCTGACCTCACAAAGAGCGAGAAATGCATTCTCTTCCATCTTGCTGGCTACATCGTCCACAAGGTCATCAGGTTTGCCAGCATCTGTGAAAAATGCAAAATTGCAGCACAGCACAGTGATGACAGTCCTGCTGGAGAAAACAGCATCTTATTGAACTTAAAAAGAGTTCAAGGCAGGTGCTCTTTGTCATCCTTCCCAAGACGCATATGATTTCATTCAGCAAATTGAGGAACTATTTAGGACCAAGACTGGTTCCTCCCTCATGGAACTCCCCAATGCAGTGAGTGTCTTGGAGAAACAAGCTCAGGCACTTTGCAGTAAGCTTCCAGCTTGCTGTGGAGTACAAGACAAAATCATGAAAAGATTCATACGGCTAAGGTTGAGAATTGAGGCAGCAACAATACCAAATGACAGAAAGAAGAAACAGTTAAAAGATGGTCATTTTGGAAGCAAGAGCCAATCCAGAAAGTTGAAAAACAACTCCAGTAGCCAAGCTTCAAAATCCGGTAACCCCTAAACAGCTCCAAATGTGCCATCAAGCCCATTAGTCACTCCAACAGCAACATTTGGACTAATCATTGCTCCTACAAGTGCTCCAGCCCCCCAGCCAACATCACTACTCCTACACTCCTACAGCCAACATACGGCAGTGTAATAAACATGGATTTCTTATTGCTATTTGAAACTTACCTTGTTGTGTTTTCAATCTCATTGTGCTGCCCTCACTCTGAGTTATCTAATTTCACCAGCTAGACAGCGAGTTAACGACGCTTCAAATAATCAAGCTTTGTTTCTTTGTGTTGATTTATTTGTAGAATGGCCTCTAACCATTGCCCTCTTTAGGCCGTCGTAAAACTAAGAAATAAAATGTACAAGCATAGCATTAGCTAACATCGCAAACTGTCGTGTTACATGTTAACTATACACCACACAATAACAAATCCAGATCAACTCAAATGCACATATTTTTTTACACAAACAAAAATAAAATCACAATTTTGTCATATTATGATACTTACGGACAAATCTCGTCCAAGGCTACAATGTGTACAAGTTCAACATTAATTCGACACACGAACGGCTCGACATTGCGTACGGTCATCTTGAATGATTTCTTTTTTACAAAGTTAATGAAACAGTAATGCCACTCATCCACAAGAGGGAGCTCTGAAATAGCGTACAAAAAACTGCTGCTCAACACAACTTACAAGAGGCAAAACACTCATCATGGTCAGCACCCAATTATCCCACAGCAGGCCACTAATATACACTAACAAGATAAATTAAATACAACATAAATAATACAATAATAGAATACAAGTCTAGTACGGTTACATATGATTACATATATCATACTGTACTATAACATTTTAGTATGTTGTATTACTCTTTAGTCTTGTAAGATTCATTGATCAAAACTGCCACCCTAGTTTCAACTTACCTTGTGTTTTCAATCTCTCTTGATGACCTTCCCTCTCCCTTTGCCATCAGTCTGCTGAGCATAATACAGATAATAGTCAACAGAGTAACAATACCTACAAACACTTGATCTATAAATTACACTGTTGTGTACTATTTAGAAGTCTTAAATATGCATTCTAATCAATATCAGCAGTGATGCATCACAAGAATGGCTCTCCTCCTTATCGTGCGTTAGCTTAACGTTAGCTGGTACTCCAAAATGGATATCCTCATTTCACCTCCTCGACCCAACACACTCTACAATCACACTCAAATGTTGTATTTAACCAATACTTAGCTACCCCGCAAAAACATCGCGTTTAGGTGAAACGGCATTAAGAGAGGAATTTACAATTAATAGGCTGTCGGTCGTTAATGTGAAATCTCGCTAACCGTATTCGCGTTGCCTTAGCATAGATTTAGTTCCCTAAATCTGCTTATTAAGAGGTGGATAATTCACTAAAATGTTTAAATGCACTTGTTAATTTGATTCTGATGTCCTTATAATACACAATCTGATTTTTTTACGCGTACTAACTTGTAAAAGTGTATCACAGATGGTCCACTGCTCCAGTTTGACTGCGCTGCTCGTATTTGCTGCTAACTTCCGGGAATTATTGACAGGCTCCACGATCCGCCATTGCAGTAAAAAAACTGCTCCGTTGGAGTGAACGGAGTTGACGCGACTCTCTCTCTCTATAGGGCTCTGGTTTCGATTAATTCCTTTGACGTCCTCGTGCGCGTTGTTTACATATTCCGCTTCCGAGGAACACGGAGCTGTGAACCTTATTTTGTTGGAACCTTATTTTTCTTAAGAAGTTATCTAGTACATATATTACTGTTTATTGCGTGTCTAAAGCTGTACTGTCGTCTCAGTTTTTTTTCTTTATTGTAGTTAATTAGGAGAGGAAACACTTTTTTTTCGGGGGGATGGGAGTGCGCCCAGGTTTAATGGTCACGGTTCGCTACTGATATACGGTCTCTGGTATGAACCCTTTGGGTACAAGCCAGGCTGCATCAGGTTATTGTAGCAGCCTGGCTGATTTGGTGTTTTAGTTAAAAAAATAGGAAATTGTCATATCACGTGCTACTCAACTTTGGAATGTTTGGTTGGGAAGGTGGAATGTTTGGATTCAGTTTCGATGCTGAAAAGCTGAGAAATTGTCGCATGACATTTGGCTCTGAGAATTATCAACCCTACAATCTGAGAATACTATCAACTACAATCTTTACAAATCTTACAAATCTTCCCAGATCTTTCTATTTTTTCTAGATCTTTCTATCTTTCTATTCTTTCTAATTTTTCATCCAGGAGATTTTTTTTACCCTAGGAGAAGTGACCAGCCAAGGCCGGGGCAGGAACCGAAGATCTTCACAGACACACCAGGTGAGAAAAATATATTTTCATATACTGTACATAATTTTATACTTCTATGTAAGACAGTATATTTAGTTCTTATGAGTATGGATTTCCATAGGCTTATTCACAATTATTAAAAATTAAATATACACATTTATGTAGTAGGTTTCTAAGGTTCAGAAAAATAACATGTATATTTATTCTGCTGATGACTGTCAAGCTCTTTATTTCATGTGTACAGGATAATATAATTAATGGAGCATGGGTTATTTCTTTGATTTCTTTACAATTTTTATGAATTCCACCATGTTAACATTGTCCATGTGGCCATGGAAAAAGCAAATAAAAATAAACATTTTTAAAAAGAAACAGATTTCTAACATCACAAATTCTTAAGCTTTCTCCCCACATTCTGATGACATCACATGGCACCATAGCCCTTCTTATAATCACTTGTTCATTGGGAAACACTTCCAAGGCATTTGAGCCTCACTGTGAGGCGTGCTGGGTTTCACTTTACCTGCTGTGGGATTTTCAGGTGTGCCCTACAACCCCCAAGAGACAGTAACCCACAGAGAATATGGCAATATCTGTCTACTTCTGTTATTCGTATATTACATAATCTTTTTCTTAATGTTCAGTCAACATGACAGCAGATGCCCTTCGGAGACCAGTTGGAGACCAGTTGATCCTGGAAGAGGATGAGAATTATCTCCCATCTGAACAAGGTACATTAGCTGTCGCATACTACCTGTTTACAGTTTAGGACCCCGGATAAAACTTTAATATATGTTACTGAAATGGTATACTTTAATATCCACCATTGATAAAGTCTACAAGCTACAACAGTCCCATCATTTAATAACTAAATTATAATGTTGACATAATAACTTAATAATATATAATAATAATAATAATAATAATATATATAATAATAATATTAACAACACATGTCCAGTTGGGACTCTTGTATGTTCGTCCAAGCTATAGCTACACTTTATAACATAGAATCATTCTCCATGCATTATGGACTTAAATATTTGAATTTGTGGGATTTTTCTTGATTTGAAAATATCATACTGATTGTGGGTATATTCATCTTATCCGTATTTCTCCTCAGAGGTCCATGAGTATGCCAGAGAAATTGGCATTGACCCTGATGGGGAGCCAGAGCTGCTGTGGCTGGCCAGAGAGGGGATTGTAGCCCCACTACCTCCTGAATGGAAACCCTGGTAGGACAAGCTCATTCTCATACAGTCACCCAGTTTTCTTATCCTTACACACAGAGCAGTGAGCGTTGGTGTGAGCGTTGGTTCCTTTTAGAAAAAATCCAAGCATACTCTAATGTGCCCTTAATTGAGGAATGGCTTCCATTCCAAGAACTCTACGTCTCATTCATGCTGGCTCGTTCATTCAGGTTCTTGATTACCTGACGTACCAAGGCCCTTTGTCCCCTGTAACTCAGTTATAATTTTAAGTACCATTTATAGAAGTAGGATGCATCAGGACTTTATTGTGAGTGTCATAATGTCACACAGACTCTCTGGAAGCTTGCAAGAAGTGGGCATTAAATCACTTATGACCTAGGTGATTAAATGAGCAAATTAGACAGCCCAACTTTTTTTTAAATACCATGGAACTGCAAGTCTGGAGAAGACTGAATATTTTGACTGGGAAATAAGACTGGGCAAGAGAAAATATAACAAGCAGAAGAGGATTTTTGAAGTTGGAGAGTATGATGTGACATGAAAGATCAGACACAATTTAACATATGAAATCATTTTTGGATTCTGTATTCAAATGGTTTGGGGGAAAGTATGTTATAACCTTATTGTCAGGTGTAACAGTGGTGTCTTTATATGAGTCAGTACCTTCATAGATAAAACACACAAAGACAAGATCCAGGGGATATTTAATGTTAGTTGTCCCCGAAACTAACAATTGCAAAGTATAAAATTAATATTTCATCACTCTATGCAGCAGATTTGCTTATAGACTTGGCATTATTAATCTGAGCAATGAGACCCAGAGCACCACTCAGTGTTTCAGATGTTGTTCTGTTGACACCTTTGTGGACAGTCCTGTGCTGGAGAACCTAGGCTTGTCTACATGTCATGTGTTTTTATGTGTGTGTTTATCTATGTGATGAGCTTGTCTCTCTTTCCTACTCTCCAGTCAGGATGTGACTGGAGAAGTATACTATTTCAACTTCTCCACGGGCCAGTCCACCTGGGACCACCCCTGTGATGAGCACTACCGCCAACTAGTGGCCCAGGAGCGGGAGTGTGCTCAGCCATGCCACAGCCATGCCATGGATGAAGAGGAGGAGGATGAAGAGCCGAAGAAGGCGTCTGTCCATGAGGTGGAAACACCTGCTAGAATATAATGCTCTGACTTTTAGCTCACTGTCACCTTTGTAGTCTTTACACTGCAGTTGTTCATACATTATGTTCCCAGCTTTTATACACATTTTTATACAGCGCCACTAACATCACTGTGTGTGCTCACGTGATCTTAGTGTTACTGTAGCACCTTGCTCTACCTGACACACACACACACCCACACACACACACACACACACACACACACACACACACACACACACACACAGATCTTGTGAATGTCTGTACATGCATGTTTATGCATGTGTGTTTGCATGTGTTGGTGTGTTTGTCTGTGTATGAGCAGGACAGTGAACTCAGGGTGGCAGAGGAGACTGAGCTGGACGTGGACGAAGAAAAGAAAAAGAGAGAGAAGGAGTGTGTGTGTGTGTGTGAGTGTATGTGTGGTGAGTTGTCTGGTCTGTTGCAGGAGGTGAGGGAGGAGGTGCAGAGGGAGCACAGCAGGAAGCTGGAGCAGCTGTCACAGGAGCACCAGGAGCAGCTCTTCACCCTCAGACACGAGCACCTGGAGGAGGTGCAGAGGGAGCACAGCAGGAAGCTGGAGCAGCTGTCGCAGGAGCACCAGGAGCAGCTCTTCACCCTCAGACACAAGCACCTGGAGGAGGTGTGGCAGGGAGAATTCATTTACTCACAGCTCAGTGATCACCTGAGAGACCGAGCCAATGTGTGTTCATCACATGGTGTGTGTGCAGGAGAGCGTGGAGAGGGAGCGCATGTTGAGGGCTCATCTGGAGGAGAGGGAGAGGATGCAGGCTTCGCACACGTCCCAGCTAGATCAGCTCAGACTACAGCTCGACTCTCAGCTCCAACACACCCACAAAATACACATGCAGAAAGTAAGATCCCACACCCATACGATACTCACGTGCAAAAACGCCTCTTCTGCCATACCCAGTCGGGTGTTTATGTGTATAAAGACGGTGTGAGTTGTTTGTATTTGTTTGTTTTTCTTGTGTGTGTGTTTAGGAGTTAGAAGTGCAGAAGATGATTGAGCAATTGGACATGAAAACCAAAGAGCTCAAAACTCAGGAACTGCTACTCCAAACTCAGGTACTTTACCTGCGTTATTTGAGTGTGTGTGTGTGTGTGTGGGTGTGGGTGTGCTACTCCAAACTCAGATACTTTACCTGCTTTATTTGAGTGTGTGTGTGTGTGTGTGTGTGTGGGTGTGGGTGTGCTACTCCAAACTCAGATACTTTACCTGCTTTATTTGAGTGTGTGTGTGTGTGTGTGTGTGGGTGGGTGTGCAACTCCATGCTCAGGTACTTTACCTACTTTATTTGAGTGTGTGTAGGTGTGTGTGCGCTACTCCAAACTCAGGTACTTTACCTACTTTGAGTGTGTATGTGCAACTGGTACACTGAGCTCCAGGTGCCCTTAGGTTAGGTGCCCTTATAGCTGTACTTATAAGTTACTAATCATTCGTCAGTCAGTTCTTTGTGCTGAGAAGTTAACTGACTCAATGACCTGTTTTGAAGAAAAAAAATGAATAGATCATGTCTGGAGTGTGTGTGTGCGTGTGCATGTGCATGCATGCATGTGTGTGAATCTTCAGTCCAGTCACTCAGCTGCCTGATAAAATGATCTGTGTGTGTGTTCGTACTGTTGGTCTGTAGGCTGCAGATTTGAAGAAGAGGAGACAACAGCTGAGTGAGGAAGGAGATGAAGTTGAGAAGGGGATAGAGGTGCGTGTGAGTGTGTGTGACCAGGTGTGTGTGTGTGTGTGTGTGTGTGTGTGTGTATCTGAGAGTCTGTGACCAGGTGTGTGTGTGTGTGTGTGTGTGTGTGTGTGTGTGTGTGTGTGTTTCATTGTAAACTGTTATGCTAGGTTGTGTGTCCCCCCCAGGTGTGTGTGTGTGTGTGTGTGTGTGTGTGTGTGTCATTGTGAACTGTTATGTTAGGTTGTGTGTGTGTGTGTGTGTGTCCCAGGCTCTCCCACGTGTCCTGAGAGAACGGGACAGTCTGCGTGCGGAGCTGGACCGATTAAGAGATGAGAGGAGGAGAGAAAGGGAGGAGCTGGAAAAAGAGAGAGAGGGAAGGAGGAGAGAGAGGGAGGAGAGCAGAAGGATGATGGAGGAGAGAGAAAAACTGCAGGCTAGATGTGATGAACTCCACAGAAGGCTCAGGTAATACACACACACACACACACACATACACACACATTAGCTTTGACCAAGTCAGTACTGGTCTCTGGTGACACAAATGCACGGTACACAGAGTGTGTACATGTACAGATCTGTGTTGGTGTGGAGGGCTCCCTCCGGGTGGAGGAAATGGAACCTCCTCTCTCCCCTGTGCCCACCTCCCACAACCTCCCGCAGCATAGACAAGTATGTGGGTGTGGGTGGGGTGTGGGTGGGGAGGGAGGCTGTCCGATTGTATGTATTTATCATATGTTTATATACTCGTTTGTAATCTCCTCTCTCTCTCTCTCTCTCTCTCTAGCTTGCGGGAGTATATCTCAGGTGAAGGTGTCCTGCAGAGAGCAAGACAGTTCTTGGAGAAACAGACCAGCTGTCTGAGAGCGAGACAGGCGGCACTAAGGACGGCCCACCCCAGCCCGCAGAGGTCCGCTGCAGGAGGCTCTGCTCAGCCTCTCTGCCAGGTCCGTCAAGTCTAGTCAGTTTTATTTATAAAGCGCTTTTTACAAAACATGGTGTCACAAGCGCATGGGTCCAGATCCCTATTGAACAAGACAGGGGCAAGTGTGGCAGAGACAAACTCCCTATGCGGATTAGGAAGAAACCTTGGGAGGACCAAGACCCCAAAGGGAAGCCATGCTCCATTGGCCCAGCAACTTTAAGTTCATATTTATAGTCCTGTGTCTATCTGAGCAGTCACAGTCTCTCCAATATGGATGCTGGGCCTCAGGTAGGATGCTGGCCGTATTGGCACATGCATCCATGGCATCAGCACATCCACTGGCAACCCAGAGCATCTTCTAGCTCCTTTATGGAATTGTCTTTGTAGAAACATGTAGTCAAGATACAGAATGCAGGTTAATATGTAAAATCAAATTAAACTTCCATATATATAGCACACGTGCCAGTGACTTAGCATGTGGCTCCAGCAGGCTTATCCCTAGCAGCATAACTAAAGAGAGGGGCCTGGAGGTGACCACAGGCATGAGGGTACTGAGACATTACTCTGCCTTCGGCTGTAATCTTGTAGTTTTCGGATCTGAGCGCAATCCTGCGCTTTGAGAGAGCAGCAGGTGAGATGGATTATGGTATGCAGTAAGTTTACTCGGATATTGTGGAGGACTATTTAATGCTTTATAGCAGAACAGAAGAATTTTAAAATCAGTTTGATATTTAACCAGGAGCCAGTGCAATGCTGAGAGAGTAGGACTAATGTGATGCACTTCTCAAGGCCTAGTTAGGACTCTGGCTCTTGGATTCAAGTTGGAATGCAGCAAGTTGGACTTTCTTTAGGGACTGTTTAGAGCAGGGGTAATCAATTAAATCTTTCCGCGGTCCATTTTTGGCAGATAGCTCAGACCTTAGGTCCGGGTCCGCGGTGGCGAACGAAAGTTGTTGAGCGGGGGGGTGGGGGGGGGGTGGCAAACGAAAGTTGTTGAGCGGGTGGGGGGGGGGGGGGACGTAACACTCAAATGGGTGGTGAGCGTAACACTCGTCTGAAAATAAATTCTCCGGTTTAAAATATAGTCTCCCGTTTTTTTGGCATTTGGGTCCGTATCCAGTTAATAAGGAATGTGATTGGGTCCGGACAGGACGGCATTCGGGTCCGGATCCGGACCGCGGTCCGCCATTTGGTGATACCTGGTTTAGAGCATCCAATTAAAAGTAGTCCAATCTTGATGAGATTGTGGACCAGTTTCTCTGCGTCTGATACCGAACGTACATGTCTCAGCTTGGCAATATTACATGAAGGTGCAAAGGCAGTCTTATTAGAATTTAGAAGAAGAGAATTAGATGCCATCCAGTTCTTTATTTCTTGGATGCAGTTCTCAGTTTTGGTAGTAGTGTTGACATCATCCAAATTAGAATATATATATATATATATATATATATATATATATATATATATATATATATATATATATATAAGTGTAAGTAATTACACTTCCAAATTAGAAAAAAAAAAAAAAAAAATATATATATATATATATATATATATATATATATATATATATATACATATAAAACTGAGTATCATCTGCATAGCAATGCAAGCTAATACTATGCCTACAAATGCTTGCTAGCCTATATAATGAGAATAACATGGGACCCAATACAGATCCTTATGAGCATTCATTATTTTCAAGTACAAATAGGTAACGATCGGTCAGGTAGGATTTGAACCAGGAGAGTGATTGACCTTTTATCTGAGAATATTAAGAGATTGTTAACTACTTTAGACAGTTTCAGTGCTGTGGTGGGTCTAAGCACGTTAGGTCTTGCAGTGCCTACAGCCATGTAGCCAGGTCAGATGGGAGAGAGTAGGAAGCATGAGTATAGCTCCTCTTAGATGTTCTGCTCCCCTGTGCTGTAGGAGGTGAGTGAGCTGGAGAAGCTGAGGGAGACGGTCCAGAAGGGCCACGAGCTCCTGAGAAAGAAGGAGGAGAGACTCGGCCAGCTGGACACGTCACTGGCAGAGGAGGTAACACACACACACACACGCGTATGCCTGCACCCACACACTTATGTACAAACCCACATTAATACCTACCTGGGCTTTACAATGTTTTACTGTCTCAGCTGTCATGTGATGAAGGCGAGCGGCTGGTGGGAGATCGGAGAGTCTCTGATGTCATAGACTCAGAGACGAGCGGTGTGTGTGGCCAAGAGGAGACGAGTGAGACACACACTCCATGTGCATGCACAACACACACACACACGGGCAGACATTTTAAGAAGGCACTAATTTTGGTTAGCCATGAATAAGGGAAGGTATCAAAACATCCTTCCAGAACAACATCTCCCAACGATTCAGGAGCAGTTTAGCAGCAATGAACAATTATGGACTGTTAATAATTGTACTTCATTAAGGTTCTTAAAAAAGGTTCTTAAAAAAAGCTGAGGAAGCAAACTGTGAAAACTAAAAATATGCCCACAACTGTAAACAGCTCTAGAGTCCACTCTGGTCTTGTTGGTTCATAGTTATCTGATGTTTTTATTTCTCTAGCAGTAATACACCCAAACTCTGGTCTTCCTCTCTGCTACTCCCACTCTCTGTTTCAGCACATGCAGTGCCAGTGAAAGTGCAGCAGTTAGCAGAGTCCCTGCAGCAGATCTCTGGCCAGCTGAACACAGTGCTGGGTGAACTGGGATCTTTCACTGGGAGGAGCGTCCAGCCCCTCCCTCAGCCACCTCCGTCCTCCTCCTTCCCTCCTGCCCCGTCCTGGGCATGGACACCAAGCCCCGCCTCCTCTTCAGTGGCTCAGAACAGCTTCTTACACTCCACCATTAATGGTCAGTGTTGGGAACGTTACTTTAAAAAAGTAATTCGTTATAGTTACTACTTGTTCAAAAAAGTAACTGAGTTAGTAACTGAATTACTCTATAATAAAAGTAACTCGTTACCAGGGAAAGTAACTATTTGCATTACAGTTTTAAAAAAAGTTATATGCCAAGGAATAAGGATTTTTTGAAAAAGCAGTTTTCACAGTCAGTTGAAATGAGTAGATCAGAAAGGTGTTTAACTTTTGATATTTACTGCACATCCACAGACCAGTGCAGGATAAAATCCTTTATAATCCCAAATCTTTGTAAAAAAAAAAAAAAAAAAAAAAAGCAAACAGTTACACTATATAAAGTGCATTTACATCTTTCAAATTAAATTAAATTCTCTCAACCTGAGACAACTGGTTTGTTCACAACAGAAGTAAACTTAGAATAAAACCTCTATTCTTAATTAAATAAATCAAATACCCAGTCTGGTAGACATTCAGGAACTTCAAGTATTTTCTTAAATAATGTTTATATCGCCACCTTGAAAATGCTAATTTTTCTTCGGCTTGTTCCTGACTCGCCATTTCTGCCTCTTCTCCGTGTCGTGTGTCACTGGTGTGCTTCGGCGCGCGTGTAAAAACACTGGCTCTGATTGGCTACCATAACGGTGCCTTAGCCAATCGCTTACTGACTTGTTAAGTTAAACAGGTGTTACACCGTAACACAGAGAACTGTGACCTATCGAGATCTGTTACTCCTCACTAGCCTGGGCAGCGATCCGCTCGGATTACTGTTAGTATATCAATATATAGTAATGCACCGCTTTTAATGACCAGTAACGTCAACTGCGTTATATTATCCCGTTACTGACTAAATGACGCTGTTACCTAACGCCGTTACCTAACTGTGGTCACACAGTGGGCTGCAGTGATTTTCACTAATGCTTCATTTCTTCATCACTTGTAAAACCTTTGAATACAAATAGAAAACTTCTGCCTCTCCCTCAAGCACAAACCAGTCACTGCTGGATTTATAGCTTTTTTCACATAGTTGATGACCATTGATTTTCTGTGCTAGGATAATGCCGATCTTTTCCAGTGTAAGGGTGGTGCAGTGTAGAGACCTGCTGTGTCAAATTGGCTTCAGAAATCTAAACTGCACTACCTGTATTAAGACTACTCTGATTTTAGGAGTTTCCATGGATACCAGTGCCCGCTATCCTATGAGGGCTACCAGAGCATATAGTGGATACACTCCAGCAAGGTGACTACACACACTTGCACACCTGTGCAGGCTTGGTCACAATCTCTCACTCTCACTCTCTCTCACAGGATCAGTGCTGCTGTTGATTTTGAAAGGAAAATTGATGAACTCATACAGTGCTTTTTCATTATGTGTGTGTGTGTGTGTGTGTGTGTAGTCTCTCCTCTGAGCTAGATGGCCAGAGGCTGCAGAGACTGATCGACGACAACAAAAGGTGGCTGGAATCACGACGCAAAGACCCAAATGTGTATCCTTTCACAATGTCTCTCTCCCCCTCAGCTTATACACATGTACGTATCACACACAAACCAGTACGGGAACAGAATGCATCATATTTTCACACACACTCTCTTGCACCCTTGTATTCTCCTGAACCTCTGCCCAGGCCTCTCTTCACACGCTACCCAGCTGCCCCGCCCACCAATGGGCTGGTCCAGCTCAGCCTGGACAAGAAGAATCAGATCAAGGTCTACCATTACTGAAGAGGCACAACCCACTGATGTCCATGTATGTCCAGTGCAAACAAATCAATGGATAGACAGAATACAAACATGCCTATGGACATAAGAGAACACATGAAATTGTCAAGAGACTTAAACACAGAATGTATAACACTAATGACAGTCGTGTGCATCTACAGTGTACATATACAGTGTTTAAAGTGTAGTATTCAACACATCTGTCCCCTTTAATCCCTTCATACCTTTGTATGTGTTGATGCCATGCCATTAAACAACTGCTGTACAAGTTCATTTCCACAACAGAAAAGCCTCATAAATCCTGATGACAGGATTATCTTGATCTAGATATTATAGTCCCTAATCTTAGTCTGAAGATGAGGATCACCAACAGAGGTTGTGTAAGCCATATGAAGGTTACAGCTTCCTAGGAGTGTTGTGCTTCACAAAACAACGTGTTTACAGATGTGACACTTGGGGACCAGACAGTGCTTAGCCTGTAAATCCTTTTCATGTAGATACGAAATTTTGCATTTATTTTTGTAAAACGAATAAATCTGTGGTGTTTTACATCAGTGTGGCTTGTGATGTTTGATGGTGTGTGTTTCACTTCTGTGCTTACAGTAAGATCAGGAATAGACCTTCTGTTCAGCAATAGCACTTCTACTGCACACCGATTCTGCAGCACATGCCCCACCGTGGATTCTTCTCAGCTCCACCACGAGTGCAGTCAGAAGAAAGCAGAATAATGACTTGCAGCAGAGAAAAAAACTGCCGTTTTTGCACATCACAGAAAAGTGAATAAAGTTTAATCTGATTCTAGACCTGCTGTAATTGTTTGTTATTTTACCGATCTACAGGACATCCTGACACACACCCACTTGCGCTACTGAGAAAACATACAAATGCTTTATTCATTACTCTCAACCATCAGTTATTAAAAACATCACTTTTTTTTTTTTTTACATCTGTGCAAATTAGATTCCACCATGTTCACTATCACAGAAGGACTAGTAAAGTGTCCTGGTGAACTAGAGCATTCACTCCTCAGTCAAACCCAAGAGGCCCCAAACCAACATGGAAGGGAGCGGATTGACTAACACACGACTCGGGCGACGTAGGAAAAGAAACAACAAGTGCAAAATGCATTGACGTTTGCATGGCAGGTTTGATTTTTCTCCACTTGAAATACTGAAGCACTGAACGTCGTCTTTGCCGGCATTACAGAAGCAGAGTGTCACAGCGACAGAGCTCGATCATTACGATGGTGACGGCAACAAGAAGCTCGAGAAGCTCCAGCAGGTGTGAAGGACAATCTGATTGGCATGTTCAGTGTCCTCACAGCATCACTCTACAGGGAGCCCAACACTGACTAACGTCTGGCTGTTGAGACGAATCTTCAGGGCTGCAAGGCCTCTTATTGGAAGGCTACAGTATTGTCCAATCATTAGCCAGGAGAAGTTAGAAGACGTAGATTTTATCTCTCTGAATGGTGTCCAGGTCATCGTCCATTGTTAGGAGCACCTGTTTGGAGTAAGGACAAATGAACAGGAAATAAGACCTCGTATTCCTCTAAAGAGGGTTAGGAAATAAAACATTGCATCTCCATCATCGGTTTCCCTCTAAAGAGGAGTCACCAACTGCATGAAGGTTCAATCACACCTGGTATTAAAAATACATTTTGGTGATTAGTGTGTTCACCAAATACAGCTGTAAGCAGGGCCACAAAAACCACCTCCAACATGTGTTCTGTGAATGCCTGATTGACTAGATCTAAAACGTTATCACTGTGAGCCTGCTTGAGTAGATCTGCACCACTCTTGGGTAAAGGAGATGCCTGTGGTTCGAACATTATTAGAAGACCATACCATAAACTCTGCAATCTAGGACTGTCCCCCTCACTGTGCTCATGCATCAAAGACTTTCTCACTAACAGACCACAAGTGGTGAGAATAGGGGACCACACATCATCCCAAATCATTTTAAACACTGGTACACCGCAGGGCTGTGTGCTCAGTCCTAACCTCTTCACACTTTTTACTTTTATGATTGCAGCCCCATCCACGCCTTCAACACATTTGTGAAATATGCTGATGATACAGTAGTGATAGACTGCATCTCTAACAACAATGAAACTCAGTACAGAGAGGAGATTCAGCACCTGGCACGGTGGTGCTCAGACAACAACCTAGCTCTGAACACCACCAAAACTAAAGAGATCATCAGAGACTACCGCACAGTTAAAAGAACTGCACATGCCCCTCTACTCATAGATGGAGATGAAGTGGAATGTGTGCACAGCATCAAATACCTCAGACTCCACATCACAGCTGATCTCACCTAAATACCTCACACCTCATATAGAAGGCCCATCAAAGACTTTTCTTTCTGAGGAAACTAAAGCTGTCTGAACTCCGCTCACAACTACTTGTGAATTTTTACACAAGCACAATTGAGAGTGTACTTTGTCTCTGCATGACTGTATGGTATTCCAGCTGTACAGTATAAGACAGAAAGGACCTGACCCAGGTGGTCAGAACAGCGCAGAGGATCATAGGGAGTCCACTCACAGATCTAGACTCTGTGTATGCTGGCCGCCTTCATAACAAAGCCAGCAACATTATTAAAGATCCCACCCAGCCAGGACACCATCAATTTGTTCCTCATTTCTCATTTGCAACTTTGCTCCACAAAACATGTATTGCTGCTATTAATATTTTATTTATAATACTTTAATATTATATACATAATATAAATACAGTATATGTTATACTATGCCATATAATCATAACAGTCATATCATCACACCATAACTGCCTCACTTATACCATGTCGCTGCTATAAAATCAGAATTAGTATTTGTCTCGACCGACTCGTGGAATGTTTTATGTATATATGTTGTCTTGCACTGTTTTTATTCTTTTTATGTGACTAAGAGGTACCACTCAGAATTTCGTTGTATCATGTACAATGAAAATAAATCTCTCTACTACTACTACTACTACTACCAAATGGGCTTTATTACAGAATTTCATTACTGCAGTGTCTGGGCTTTTTTTTTGTTCGTTTATTTGTCCATTTTTGTTTGTTTTAGAATACTTTTAATATTTTGTTTTTATTAGGGGTGGGCATAGATTAATTTTTTTAATTTGGATTAATCTCACTGAAATCCTGAAATTAATCTAGATTAAAATGGCTCATTCAGAATATGCGTGCTACCCAAGTAATGACTAAAAGTCAGTCTTTGAGATACGGTTTCTTAATACAGAGGGCGCATTAGACCAGGGGCTCATCTTCTGTTTCCAAAATGCATCAATGACTGCCTGAGAAAACTGTTCTACTTTGATACTTGAAGAAAACAAAACATGCTCAAAAAATGTACTCGTGTTCAACGGTTTATTCAGTTAAACATGAAAATAGTACTGTAAGCCTACATACTTTAAGAAGGCATATTCAGTCAAACATGAATTTGTAAGCCTACATACAGTACATTAAAAGGGGTTGATAACATGTTTATTCAGCTAAACATGGGATTTGAAATGTAAGCCAACATTTAGTACATTTAACCTGTTTTCGGCGACGGCGACTCTTCCCCTGGGCTGCATCGATGCTTGACCCAGCGTCAGCAGCATTAGCAAACGGGTGCTTTGTGTTTAAATGGTACTTCAGACTGGTAGAACTCCTACAATGAACTAATTCCGCGTTGCATAAGGTGCAAACAACTTTAGTCTTGTCAATGTCTCCATTAGGAAGCTTCTTAAAAATGAATTTTCCATGAAGCAAACCTGGCGGCTTCGTGGCTGCATCCATGTAAACACACGTACGATTCGTTGTGTGGTAATTCACAGGTTTGAAAACTCGTTCTCGCTCCCTACTGTGCAATTTGGTTAGGAATAACTCAAGCTAAACTATCAAGGTGAAAGTCATCAGTTTGCTTACCTATTTTGACCCAGCTCCCAACCCAACTTTAAAAATAGATTAATGGTGATATTTTTTTATATCGCCCGATAAGAGTATCACATTATCGAACGCCGTTAACGGCCGATAACGGCCCACCACTTCCACTTCCTCGTTTGGTGTAAGGATGTTACCATATTTCCGGTTGGTATGCGGAAGTGCCGATGTTATGGCCGAGTCTATGGCTGTGTTCGAAATAGTCTACTACATACTACTGGCATACTGATCGAGCCCCAAATCAGTATGTCGTATGCAGTATGTGACCAAAATGAAAATTTCCAGTACGCGAAACATACCCGGATGACTTACTACTTCCGCAAAATATTCCAGTACGCGAACAGAGCTATCTTCGTGGTGTACTGCATCCCATCATGCAACGCTACGTTCACGTGACCCCGTAGTGTGCTTTGCTTTTGTCGCATACTGGAAACTGTACTGCATACTACTACGAGGACCAGTATGCAGTATCCAGTATATACCGAGTCCAGTATGCAGTATCCAGTACATACTACTGGCATACTGATCGAGCCCCAAATCAGTATGTCGTATGCAGTATGTGACCAAAATGAAATTATCCAGTACGCGAAACATACCCGGATGACCTACTACTTCCGCAAAATATTCCAGTACACGAACAGAGCTATCTTCGTGGTGTACTGCATCCCATCATGCAACGCTATGTTCACGTGACCCCGTAGTGTGCTTTGCTTTTGTCGCATACTGGAGACTGTACTGCATATTACTACGAGGACCAGTATGCAGTATCCAGTATATACTGAGTCCAGTATGCAGTATCCAGTATGTAGTAATCTATTTCGAACACAGCCAACGAAATTCGCAAGGTGCCTCTTGGAGTTACCGAAGATTACCGTCAACGATGTGCGTCGTATTGTCAGAGCATCAAGTACAACGCCACAGAGTAAACTTGAAAAGGGTTTCAAGTTCTACGTTTCATCCTACCTCTGCAATTTTGAAGGTAAGTCGCTGACGCTAGTTAGCTAGCTAGCCTGAGGTGGCAGTCTAATGAAGTGATGTTGTTTTTAGTAACGAACCAACCTGTCCTAGTACTAGAAATGCCTTTTTAAAACATGTTTGTATTTCTGATGGAAGTATCAGGCAAAAGTAAAGCTAACGAGATAACAGTGAGGGCTCACTGCTACAGATCTATGAAGAAAACAGATATGCCACACCAGCTGAGTGTAGGACTGGTTAAAATGACACGAGTTCTGTTCAGTGTCACGTTCAAAGTTCTGTTGAACAAGTTCAAAAGTTAGTTCAACACAAGTTCAATCTTTTATCCTTGCTCTTACTTCACGTAAGCTGTGATAACCATAGGCATTGGTTTTCAAAGCTTACAATGGTAGCCAAATGCAGAGTAGCTGTGTGGGAATCATTAGCAGTCTATTTTGCCTATAGTAAACAAATGGGAGTTTATTTTACAGTTCGAGCTATTGTTATCTACCTCTATGACTCAAAAGCAGAATATAGTCCACCTCAGCTATTTTTCAAACTGCATTTTCTAAAATCTGTCAATCTGTCTTTCAAATCTTTCATCTTAACTTCTTTATTAACATGTGGCTTCAACACTTACACCTATTAACATATTCTGATAACACTCTTCAAGAAGCAGTTGAAGTAAAACCTGCACTGTTCTGTTGTTGGTGGTGGAAACAACAAAATAATATAAATATTAGGGATGCACCGAAATGAAAATTCTTAGCCGAAACCGAAAACCGAAAATGAGAAAACCAAGGCCGAAAACCGAAACACCGAAATACATTATGCCAATTATTAGTAACATTGGATTTATGGCTAACCTCACAAAAATCAAAGCATTGCAATTCAAAGAATAAATCAACTACAAAATTTGATTTGAAAATATGTATTTAGCACTGACATTACAGTAATGCATATTATAAAATAAAATTAGTGGTGGGCCGTTAACGGCGATAACGCTGACAATGGCCGACCACTAATTAAATTTAACTCGCTTCCAGACCATTTTTATCTGAGAGGATAAATATATGTATTTTATACGAGTTCAATTTAATTATAACTGATTGACCTGAAAGATAAATATAAATTCTCTCATAAAAACGTGACGTGAGTTGCAACAACATTAAACAGCTCAGGTAAACACGCTTCTGAGAAATGTCATCTGCTCGGCAAAACATAACGGGGCTCAATGTTCTCTATTAGCCTACGAAATCCCACATCCTCTACGACAGAGAACGGCTGATCGTCTAAGGCAACGAGTACCATAATTTTTGGTGTAATGTCCTTTGCCTTGGCGCCATCACTGGAAAACTTTTTTGCTAGCTTTATCCAAATAAACACGTGCAGGCGATTTTTGCTTGCGTCATCACAACACATTGTTTCGGCCGTGTTGTTTCGGTGATGAAAGTATTTCGGCCGAAAACGGACAATGCAAATTTAAGCCATTTCGGCCTAAAATTTTCGGTGGCCGAATTTTTGGTGCATCCCTAATAAATATAAGTAGGCCTGTTTCACTCCTATGTGTAAGCATTTCATCTGGAGTGAAAATGAAGTTTAAATCTAAAATATATTTAGTTTATAGTTGCTCCGTGAACTAGTAGATTGAACCATGCACAACACTGTAGAATAGAAAGACAGTATAGCCAAACGTTACATGAGACAATAGACAAGTGACATTCACCACTAACAACATGATGGGACAGATATTGCGCCTATTGACATTGCTGAAGTCTTCTTTTCAAGATATTAAATTTTGCCTCTTGTGTATTTCAGATGACATTACGTGATTCAATGCCAGTTGTGCTCATTAACAGCAACTGCTCTTTTTTCTGCTGGTTGCGGAATCTGCAACCACTTGGTTGCATTGCTTTTCCAGACTGCTCATTATTCTGAATCTGGCATGTCTGTCGTCCCTCCTGTCCTTTCATGCACACAGACAGAACAGAAGTGGCATAAACCACGAACAATGGTTTGTCTTATTTCATTATTTAATGTTAGTTAATGTATCACAGTCACTTTACTAACACCATCTTTTAAATTAATAGGGGGTGAAGCCTGGACCCGTGGATGCCATGGTTGTCCTAAAGCCAAAACCAGGTGCTACTACAGCCAGTGGAGTTAGGTTTGCAGTACCAAATTGAATAGGCAGATTACAGTGTGTGGTAAAAAAAAATGCTTTTGATAATCTGATAAGACCCTGTTCTCTTCAAAATTTAATTTAGCCTCGTTGTACTTCAGATGACATGTGAAGAAAACCGCTCCAAACAGAACTTGCTGCTGAGAATTAAGTCTTCGATTTGTTTTCGGAGCCTTGATATCTCCTCGCGTAGCTCTTCATTTTCACTGAGGGAGAGATCAAGCACAGCAGGCTCATTACTGACGCAGTAGTCATGTTCATGACACGGTAAGGGGTCATCATCATCATGGTCAGTCTGCATCTCTGTTAGATCAGTGTTGGGTGGACGCTCTGTTCTTTCCCATACTCCAGGTCGTGGAGTTGGAATAGTATAGTTATTCCATTGAAATAGCACAGGAAAAGCTCCAGGTCGCAGTCGTCGTCCAGCAGGAGTGGGAGGTTCGAGTAGATCAGCAGTGATAAAATGTCGCGAACACACTCAGGGAAGTACTCGTGACGATAAAATGATCTCTCCTGATCTTAACCACCCATTGTTTCTGCAGTTCTGAGTCCTTTGGAAAGGTGTGGAAGCTCAGGTAGGAATTACACCTGTCGATGCTGTGCAGAATGGCACACAGCAGTGGTGGTTGGACCTGCTGTCTGTACATTGTTGAAACGTTTCTTTTTTTTTGTTTACCTGTCATGTTTAGGACACGTAAACGGACAGGAGATGAAGGAAACTTCCAAGTAAATAACACGGTAAATATGTTTGTTACAAGACTGGTGAGGTGAATAGCTAGCACAGTGTACGCTTTCAATGGCTACCGGATGTCAACAACCATCCTAACCTTTTAGCGGAAATTACGTCACTTAACAGCGTGCACATAGGCCATTCAGCAATACCAGTTTCAAATGACAGTAAAATTGACCAATCATATCTTCCCTCTTAGTGGGCGGGCTTAACTGTATGATAATTTCCGCCCGCTGTGGCGACGCTAGCTGTCGTTAGCGTACCACCGCTAGCTAGTTTCGATTCATTCCTTTGATGTCCTCACTGTGCTGTGCTGCAATTTTGCATTTTTCACAGATGCTGGCAAACCTGATGACCTTGTGGACGATGTAGCCAGCAAAATGGAAGAGAATGCATTTCTCGTTCTTTGTGAGATCAGGTGCAGCTCTGTTGACCGCCATTAGCTGTTCCACTCTGACTGATGGTATGACATTTTGCTCCACCGTGTCCAAGAAGTCTGCCAAAAAGCTACTGTTGTCTTCCAGGTAGCTCCCAGACCTGATGGCTGTGAGGAACTGTCCCACAGATATGATTCTCAGTGCATGATTGAATTCCACTGGAGTTGGGACACCTGGCACAGTAGCCAAAAACCTAGGCGTCATACTCGACTCCGACCTATCATTTGATAAATACATAGATAATACTACTAGGATAGCATTTCTACATCTCCGCAACATTGCCAAATTAAGAAATGCATTATCACAGGATGATGCCGAAAAATTGGTGCACGCCTTTGTTAGCTCTAGATTAGACTACTGCAATTCACTACTGTCGGGATGTTCAAATAGGAATCTAAATAAACTTCAAATAGTTCAAAATGCCGCAGCCAGAGTTCTGACCAGAACTAGAAAATTTCAGCATATTAGACCAGTCCTATCAGCCCTGCATTGGCTCCCAGTTAAATTTCGTATTGATTTTAAAATTCTATTATTAACATATAAAGCACTACACGGGCTTGCTCCTGAATACCTCCAGGAACTTATTTCCTACTATGAACCCCCACGTCAACTAAGATCACAGGGTGCTGGTCTTTTATTAGTTCCACAAATTAATAAGGTAACAGCAGGGGGAAGAGCCTTTTCTTATAAGGCCCCCCAGCTTTGGAACAACCTTCCAAAATGCGTACGGGGGACTGACACAGTCACAATCTTTTAAGTCTAGGTTGAAAATCCACCTATTTGGTTTAGCGTTTGATAATTAACATCCCCCCCCCCTTAGATAAAGGTACAGATCCAGGGGTTCATAGACGAAGGGTTTTATGGTTGACTGGGGTGCTGGTGCTGTCGTCCTGTCACTGCTCGTGGTCACTCAAGTTCGTTGACCGTGCAGTGGATGGATGCCATTGTCTTAGAATGCCCCCAAGCCTATGTTACCTTCTGGTTCTGCCTTTTTAGCTAGGCTGTAATAGTTTAACTTAATGCCGGAGTTGCTGCCACACTCCAGAAATGTGTTTAATTTCATCTGTCCTGTATATGTCCTCATACAGAGCTAATTTTCCCTGTTTTATTTTCTCCACATGGCTGCCCGCCTGCTCGAGGAAAAATGAGATGAGGAGAGACAAGCGATTTATCCAGTGCCTGCCACCTACTACCTGACCAGATAAGCCTACACCATGATGGACAATACTACATCTTTTCCTTTTCTTTATTTCTTTCTGTCCCCATAGGGGATTCAATGGAGCCTGCAACCAGATAGCACCCTCAACCTGCACCCGAGTCTGTCTGGAGTCTTTGATTTTTTTTGTTCACTATTCTGTATTTTAATAAATCACGCATTAAGCTTTCCAACAGTGTGTTTATTGTGAAAAGTGCAAATGCAGTGTTTGATGATTACCTCACATATTTTTTTTTTTTGCTATTGTAATCTTTAGTGAGGGTAAGATTGCTCCTGCTGAGTTGAGCCAACCATTTTTTACTCCTCTCAGTATCAGTGGGGAAACCATACATTTTTGCTCCTTTCTCGGATCCATTGGAGCATCCCCATGCAGCACAGCAAACCATGGTGGACACCAGGGGCGGACTGGCATACATTGCTACCGGGGATTTCCCCGGTGGGCCGATGGGTTAGTGGGCCGGTGGGCCGCCGGTGGTCTAACTCAGCCCGTGGAGGAGCCACTGCCGCGCACTGCGGCCCCGGTCCATAGTCACGCTGCTGTTTAACGGTGTTAATACCTCCCCCGCTCCAGTCAGACTAACCTGCTCAGCGCGGCCGCGGACTGAGCCTGTAAACACATGAACGAGTTGGACCGGGCCGCGGACTGGGCCAGCTGATGCGGGCTGACGGTATGCAGCGGAGATCAGAAAAAAAAACAACTTGTCCCAGAAAATCCGGGCCGGACTACGAAAACATACAGCAGTTTAAATTGTAGATAACATGTTATTTTAAATGTACTGCTGTCGCCTCTGCAACGTCTAAGGCACCATGTACAAAATGACCTTAACACGGTTAACACTGACGCAAGTGGCGGTCTTAAAGGTTCCAGAGCACTACGCATTGTTTTTTTTAAAGCTATTGAAATTCTTAGATTAAAACTAACCACCACAAATAGGTAAGAGGAAGAAATACCCACGTTAGAGTTGTAGGTTGTTCTTTAGGATGCACTTTGTGTAAAACAACTTGTTTGGTGGTCTTATGATGGACTATTTAAAAGCCACTATGTGGCTTTGTAATCATATTATTGCTGGAATTAATATTTAATATTGTCCATATGACAATAAACGCAGTCATATACACTACATGCCATGCATAGATTCATATACAGTATACACACACACACACACACACACATATATATATATACATATATATATATATCTATATATATATATACCTGTTGTCTGTTCCATTTGCACAAGAGCAGTTGAAATTGATTGACAATCAGTGTTGCTTCCTATCTGAACACGAAGTGTGGATGACTTGGAGTTATATTGTGTTGTTTAAGTGTTCCCTTTATTTTTTATATATAGTGGGCCAGTCTGTCAGGAACTCCCGGGCCAATTTTCCTCCCCAGTCCGCCCCTGGTGGACACTACACTAACAACATGGAGGAAAGGACACAGAAAAACTGCTTGACATGATATTCATATTTGAGATTATTAGAGATTTATTTCATGGATTCATTGCTGTAAATAAGTGTGTATTAATAAGACAAGCTATATATAATTTATCAATGTATTTTAATGTCATATACTGTCTGGATGTAAATGTAATGTGTTTTAGGTACTTCCAGGAAGTTCAATTTGAGCGCATAAACACAGAGACAGAACTGCGATTTGAGGATTATTGTGACATTATAGCGAGCAAATTTAGGCTAATGTGAGAGCACATTGCTGTTTAATGCTTTGATTGTTTTATAATTGTTATATATTACGTTCATTTATATATTTTGAGGGACAAGAAGGGGTGAGAAATTCAGATCAGATTAAATTTCATTATTCACTAAATTTCATGTTCACTAACATTAACATATCTTTAAATCATGGTGATTTCTGTAATCCCATGGTATTGGGGACCTAAGTAATCTAAATGACTAATGTACATTTTCTGACTATCAGATACGACAGAAGGAAATTGTTTGACTTCATTGTGCAGAAAAATGTGCTTTAAAAGGGTACATTAAAACACATTACATTTACATCCAGACAGTATATGACATATTAAAATACATTGATAAATTATATATAGCTTGTCTTTTTAATACACACTTATTTACAGCAATGACTTCATCAATAAATCTCTAATAATCTCAAATATGAATATCATGTCAAGCAGTTTTTCTGTGTCCTTTCCTCCATGTTGTTAGTGTAGTGTCCACCATGGTTTGCTGTGCTGCATGGGGATGCTCCAATGGATCCGAGAAAGGAGCAAAAATGTATGGTTTCCCCACTGATACTGAGAGGAGAAAAAAATGGTTGGCTCAACTCAGCAGGAGCAATCTTACCCTCACTAAAGATTACAATAGCAAAAAAAAAAATATGTGAGGTAATCATCAAACACTGCATTTGCACTTATTGCAAAAAAAAAGCTTATTGCATGATTTATTAAAATACAGAACAGTGAACAAAAAAAATCAAAGACTCCAGACAGACTCGGGTGCAGGTTGAGGGTGCTATCTGGTTGCAGGCTCCATTGAATCCCCTATGGTTCTTTGGCTTAAAGAGAGAGAGGAGAAAAAGACAGGAGAAAATGATTATTATGAGTATTGATGTGATATGAATTTGAACTTGTTGCACACCCTTGGTTGTTTTTTATATATGTAATGAGTGTATACGTATCCAGTAAGTGTTCTCTAATACTGTGTATTCACCCACTATGGGATATGTATATGGGTAGACAAAACTGAGTTGTCATGTGTGAGGAGTAAACTCACATCACTCTGCAGGCACATTTTGAGGCAGAGCAGTTCATCAGAACCAAACAGGGCAAGACTAGGCTGAGAGCAGATGCTGTTCCCACCATTTTTTTGCATCGCCCCGCACTCAGAAAGAGGAAGCCCCCTGCACTACGATGCACCACTGGACCTGTAAAGACAGGGCCCACAGCTGCTGATCACAGCTATAGTGTTAGAGGTGACACAGGTATAATAAGTATGAACTCCTAATAATTATATTATTTCTTTAAGTGATAGAATATTTAATACGTAATCAGACTAAATAGTATATATCTTTTATATCCAGCAGTTTCAAAAACTGAGGAAATAAGGGATGAGGATACAGAGAGAAGGGAAAGTGAGATTGAACAAAGAGAGAACATGGCTAGTGAGGAGAGACAGGGAGAGCTAATACAACCCAGTGAGCCAGCAGCCAGTCAGCATAACCATCAGCCAGAAGCCAGCCAACCAGAGTTATTGAAAAAATTAAAGAGACAAGAAAGAATCATCAGGAAAACAAAGGCAGCACTACAAAAAATAAGGAAGGAAAATGCCACTCTCAAGAAGACACTGAAAGTTAGGGACACAAGATTTAAGAAAACGTTTTCAAAAGATCAAATGAAAGCATTAGGCAGACTAACCACAAAAGGGATGAAATGGAGCAATGAGACAATTAAGAAGGCGTTGAAAATTGGCTTTACTGCTGGTGGGACAGGTTACAAGACCCTGCAGGAACTGCAAATTTCCCTGCAAGGAATAAGAACCCTACAGAGAAGGATGCAATGCGTTAGATTTGAGCCTGGAGTGCTGACAGAGGTGTTTGATTTCCTTAAACTGAAGGTAGATGGGTTGACAGAGATTGAACGGGAATGTGTGTTGACCTTGGATGAAATGGCAATCACACCAAGTGTGGAGTTGCATATGCTTACCGGCAAACTCTATGGTGATGTGACTTTGCCAGGTCACACAGGAGTAGCAACACATGCTTGTGTATTTATGCTGGCTGGAAGCACAACACGGTGGAAGCAAGTAGTGGCATATACTTTCACTGGCAATACTACCAACGGAGCACAGTACAGGCCAATAATTATTGAATTAATACAAAGGGCAGCATCCATAGGGCTACATGTGCTCAACGTCACCACTGACATGGGTAGCCCTAAGCAGGCTATGTGGAGATCCTTTGGGGTCAACCTCAATAAAACATCTGTGCCACATCCATAAACACCAGACAGACAACTTTATTTCATGCCTGATGTCCCACATATGGTAAAGAGCTTAAAAAGTGCCCTTGTCCGTGGACATGTGTTCAACATTCCTGAGGACATTGTAAACAAAGAGAACCTCCTCTCTAATGAGGTTTCAGTGGTCCTATTAAAGACCTAGTGGCCTTTCAGGAAGGGATGGCATTAAAAATAGCTCCCCATCCGTCAGCTGCAGCCATCGAGCCAAGTCACTTTGACAAGATGAAGGTTGGTCCTGCTCTAAATGTATTCAGTAAGGCAACAAGTGCTGGGCTGAAATACATGGTGCAGCAAGAAAAACGCCCTCTGTCCTACACAACTACAGCGTGGCTACTGGAGCAAGTTGATGATTGGTTCGATCTAATGTCATCTCGTCATCCATTTACGGCCCTGAGCAGACTGAAGATGGAGGAGTAGCAAAAGGCCATCACCTTCCTTCAGGACATTGTCCATCTGTTCCGTGGGATGAAGATTGGTCAGAAGGGACACTGGAAGCCTGTTCAGACTGGGGTGATAATGGCAACAAGGGGCAGTCAGGGCCTGACGGTTAGGGAACTGGTCTTGTGACCGGAGGGTCGTGGGTTCGATTCCCAGACCTGAGGCCATGACTGAGGTGCCCTTGAGCAAGGCACCTAACCTCAACTGCTCCCCGGGCACCGGGCTAGGGCTGCCCACCTCTCTGGGCACGTGTGATCCACAGCCCCCTAGTAATCACTAGTGTGTGTGTGTGTGTGTTCTGACTGCACAGATGGGTTAAAAGCGGAGGACAAATTTCGATTGGGGTGTAAAAATCACAATTGGCAAAATATGGCACATTTCATTTCAACAACATCAATTTTAGCCATACAAGAGGAGTTGCTGACTAGAGCACACAGGTTTGTGTTAACATTAAGATTCACACAAGACTGCCTTGAAAATACCTTCAGCTGTGTGAGGTCTAAAAATCCTGTCCCAACTCCAGTGGAATTCCATCATGCACTGAGGATCATATCTGTGGGACAGTTCCTCACAGCCATCAGGTCTGGCAGCTACCTGGAAGACAACAGTAGCTTTTTGGCAGACTTCTTGGACACGGTGGAGCAAAATGTCATACAATCAGTCAGAGTGGAACAGCTAATGGCGGTCAACACAGCTGCACCTGACCTCACAAAGAGCGAGAAATGCATTCTCTTCCATCTTGCTGGCTACATCGTCCACAAGGTCATCAGGTTTGCCAGCATCTGTGAAAAATGCAAAATTGCAGCACAGCACAGTGATGACAGTCCTGCTGGAGAAAACAGCATCTTATTGAACTTAAAAAGAGTTCAAGGCAGGTGCTCTTTGTCATCCTTCCCAAGACGCATATGATTTCATTCAGCAAATTGAGGAACTATTTAGGACCAAGACTGGTTCCTCCCTCATGGAACTCCCCAATGCAGTGAGTGTCTTGGAGAAACAAGCTCAGGCACTTTGCAGTAAGCTTCCAGCTTGCTGTGGAGTACAAGACAAAATCATGAAAAGATTCATACGGCTAAGGTTGAGAATTGAGGCAGCAACAATACCAAATGACAGAAAGAAGAAACAGTTAAAAGATGGTCATTTTGGAAGCAAGAGCCAATCCAGAAAGTTGAAAAACAACTCCAGTAGCCAAGCTTCAAAATCCGGTAACCCCTAAACAGCTCCAAATGTGCCATCAAGCCCATTAGTCACTCCAACAGCAACATTTGGACTAATCATTGCTCCTACAAGTGCTCCAGCCCCCCAGCCAACATCACTACTCCTACACTCCTACAGCCAACATACGGCAGTGTAATAAACATGGATTTCTTATTGCTATTTGAAACTTACCTTGTTGTGTTTTCAATCTCATTGTGCTGCCCTCACTCTGAGTTATCTAATTTCACCAGCTAGACAGCGAGTTAACGACGCTTCAAATAATCAAGCTTTGTTTCTTTGTGTTGATTTATTTGTAGAATGGCCTCTAACCATTGCCCTCTTTAGGCCGTCGTAAAACTAAGAAATAAAATGTACAAGCATAGCATTAGCTAACATCGCAAACTGTCGTGTTACATGTTAACTATACACCACACAATAACAAATCCAGATCAACTCAAATGCACATATTTTTTTACACAAACAAAAATAAAATCACAATTTTGTCATATTATGATACTTACGGACAAATCTCGTCCAAGGCTACAATGTGTACAAGTTCAACATTAATTCGACACACGAACGGCTCGACATTGCGTACGGTCATCTTGAATGATTTCTTTTTTACAAAGTTAATGAAACAGTAATGCCACTCATCCACAAGAGGGAGCTCTGAAATAGCGTACAAAAAACTGCTGCTCAACACAACTTACAAGAGGCAAAACACTCATCATGGTCAGCACCCAATTATCCCACAGCAGGCCACTAATATACACTAACAAGATAAATTAAATACAACATAAATAATACAATAATAGAATACAAGTCTAGTACGGTTACATATGATTACATATATCATACTGTACTATAACATTTTAGTATGTTGTATTACTCTTTAGTCTTGTAAGATTCATTGATCAAAACTGCCACCCTAGTTTCAACTTACCTTGTGTTTTCAATCTCTCTTGATGACCTTCCCTCTCCCTTTGCCATCAGTCTGCTGAGCATAATACAGATAATAGTCAACAGAGTAACAATACCTACAAACACTTGATCTATAAATTACACTGTTGTGTACTATTTAGAAGTCTTAAATATGCATTCTAATCAATATCAGCAGTGATGCATCACAAGAATGGCTCTCCTCCTTATCGTGCGTTAGCTTAACGTTAGCTGGTACTCCAAAATGGATATCCTCATTTCACCTCCTCGACCCAACACACTCTACAATCACACTCAAATGTTGTATTTAACCAATACTTAGCTACCCCGCAAAAACATCGCGTTTAGGTGAAACGGCATTAAGAGAGGAATTTACAATTAATAGGCTGTCGGTCGTTAATGTGAAATCTCGCTAACCGTATTCGCGTTGCCTTAGCATAGATTTAGTTCCCTAAATCTGCTTATTAAGAGGTGGATAATTCACTAAAATGTTTAAATGCACTTGTTAATTTGATTCTGATGTCCTTATAATACACAATCTGATTTTTTTACGCGTACTAACTTGTAAAAGTGTATCACAGATGGTCCACTGCTCCAGTTTGACTGCGCTGCTCGTATTTGCTGCTAACTTCCGGGAATTATTGACAGGCTCCACGATCCGCCATTGCAGTAAAAAAACTGCTCCGTTGGAGTGAACGGAGTTGACGCGACTCTCTCTCTATACTATAGGGCTCTGGTTTCGATTAATTCCTTTGATGTCCTCGTGCGCGTTGTTTACATATTCCGCTTCCGAGGAACACGGAGCTGTGAACCTTATTTTGTTGGAACCTTATTTTTCTTAAGAAGTTATCTAGTACATATATTACTGTTTATTGCGTGTCTAAAGCTGTACTGTCGTCTCAGTTTTTTTTCTTTATTGTAGTTAATTAGGAGAGGAAACACTTTTTTTTCGGGGGGATGGGAGTGCGCCCAGGTTTAATGGTCACGGTTCGCTACTGATATACGGTCTCTGGTATGAACCCTTTGGGTACAAGCCAGGCTGCATCAGGTTATTGTAGCAGCCTGGCTGATTTGGTGTTTTAGTTAAAAAAATAGGAAATTGTCATATCACGTGCTACTCAACTTTGGAATGTTTGGTTGGGAAGGTGGAATGTTTGGATTCAGTTTCGATGCTGAAAAGCTGAGAAATTGTCGCATGACATTTGGCTCTGAGAATTATCAACCCTACAATCTGAGAATACTATCAACTACAATCTTTACAAATCTTACAAATCTTCCCAGATCTTTCTATTTTTTCTAGATCTTTCTATCTTTCTATTCTTTCTAATTTTTCATCCAGGAGATTTTTTTTACCCTAGGAGAAGTGACCAGCCAAGGCCGGGGCAGGAACCGAAGATCTTCACAGACACACCAGGTGAGAAAAATATATTTTCATATACTGTACATAATTTTATACTTCTATGTAAGACAGTATATTTAGTTCTTATGAGTATGGATTTCCATAGGCTTATTCACAATTATTAAAAATTAAATATACACATTTATGTAGTAGGTTTCTAAGGTTCAGAAAAATAACATGTATATTTATTCTGCTGATGACTGTCAAGCTCTTTATTTCATGTGTACAGGATAATATAATTAATGGAGCATGGGTTATTTCTTTGATTTCTTTACAATTTTTATGAATTCCACCATGTTAACATTGTCCATGTGGCCATGGAAAAAGCAAATAAAAATAAACATTTTTAAAAAGAAACAGATTTCTAACATCACAAATTCTTAAGCTTTCTCCCCACATTCTGATGACATCACATGGCACCATAGCCCTTCTTATAATCACTTGTTCATTGGGAAACACTTCCAAGGCATTTGAGCCTCACTGTGAGGCGTGCTGGGTTTCACTTTACCTGCTGTGGGATTTTCAGGTGTGCCCTACAACCCCCAAGAGACAGTAACCCACAGAGAATATGGCAATATCTGTCTACTTCTGTTATTCGTATATTACATAATCTTTTTCTTAATGTTCAGTCAACATGACAGCAGATGCCCTTCGGAGACCAGTTGGAGACCAGTTGATCCTGGAAGAGGATGAGAATTATCTCCCATCTGAACAAGGTACATTAGCTGTCGCATACTACCTGTTACAGTTTAGGACCCCGGATAAAACTTTAATATATGTTACTGAAATGGTATACTTTAATATCCACCATTGATAAAGTCTACAAGCTACAACAGTCCCATCATTTAATAACTAAATTATAATGTTGACATAATAACTTAATAATATATAATAATAATAATAATAATAATATATAATAATAATATTAACAACACATGTCCAGTTGGGACTCTTGTATGTTCGTCCAAGCTATAGCTACACTTTATAACATAGAATCATTCTCCATGCATTATGGACTTAAATATTTGAATTTGTGGGATTTTTCTTGATTTGAAAATATCATACTGATTGTGGGTATATTCATCTTATCCGTATTCCTCCTCAGAGGTCCATGAGTATGCCAGAGAAATTGGCATTGACCCTGATGGGGAGCCAGAGCTGCTGTGGCTGGCCAGAGAGGGGATTGTAGCCCCACTACCTCCTGAATGGAAACCCTGGTAGGACAAGCTCATTCTCATACAGTCACCCAGTTTTCTTATCCTTACACACAGAGCAGTGAGCGTTGGTGTGAGCGTTGGTTCCTTTTAGAAAAAATCCAAGCATACTCTAATGTGCCCTTAATTGAGGAATGGCTTCCATTCCAAGAACTCTACGTCTCATTCATGCTGGCTCGTTCATTCAGGTTCTTGATTACCTGACGTACCAAGGCCCTTTGTCCCCTGTAACTCAGTTATAATTTTAAGTACCATTTATAGAAGTAGGATGCATCAGGACTTTATTGTGAGTGTCATAATGTCACACAGACTCTCTGGAAGCTTGCAAGAAGTGGGCATTAAATCACTTATGACCTAGGTGATTAAATGAGCAAATTAGACAGCCCAACTTTTTTTTAAATACCATGGAACTGCAAGTCTGGAGAAGACTGAATATTTTGACTGGGAAATAAGACTGGGCAAGAGAAAATATAACAGGCAGAAGAGGATTTTTGAAGTTGGAGAGTATGATGTGACATGAAAGATCAGACACAATTTAACATATGAAATCATTTTTGGATTCTGTATTCAAATGGTTTGGGGGAAAGTATGTTATAACCTTATTGTCAGGTGTAACAGTGGTGTCTTTATATGAGTCAGTACCTTCATAGATAAAACACACAAAGACAAGATCCAGGGGATATTTAATGTTAGTTGTCCCCGAAACTAACAATTGCAAAGTATAAAATTAATATTTCATCACTCTATGCAGCAGATTTGCTTATAGACTTGGCATTATTAATCTGAGCAATGAGACCCAGAGCACCACTCAGTGTTTCAGATGTTGTTCTGTTGACACCTTTGTGGACAGTCCTGTGCTGGAGAACCTAGGCTTGTCTACATGTCATGTGTTTTTATGTGTGTGTTTATCTATGTGATGAGCTTGTCTCTCTTTCCTACTCTCCAGTCAGGATGTGACTGGAGAAGTATACTATTTCAACTTCTCCACGGGCCAGTCCACCTGGGACCACCCCTGTGATGAGCACTACCGCCAACTAGTGGCCCAGGAGCGGGAGTGTGCTCAGCCATGCCACAGCCATGCCATGGATGAAGAGGAGGAGGATGAAGAGCCGAAGAAGGCGTCTGTCCATGAGGTGGAAACACCTGCTAGAATATAATGCTCTGACTTTTAGCTCACTGTCACCTTTGTAGTCTTTACACTGCAGTTGTTCATACATTATGTTCCCAGCTTTTATACACATTTTTATACAGCGCCACTAACATCACTGTGTGTGCTCACGTGATCTTAGTGTTACTGTAGCACCTTGCTCTACCTGACACACACACACACCCACACACACACACACACACACACACACACACACACACACACACACACAGATCTTGTGAATGTCTGTACATGCATGTTTATGCATGTGTGTTTGCATGTGTTGGTGTGTTTGTCTGTGTATGAGCAGGACAGTGAACTCAGGGTGGCAGAGGAGACTGAGCTGGACGTGGACGAAGAAAAGAAAAAGAGAGAGAAGGAGTGTGTGTGTGTGTGTGAGTGTATGTGTGGTGAGTTGTCTGGTCTGTTGCAGGAGGTGAGGGAGGAGGTGCAGAGGGAGCACAGCAGGAAGCTGGAGCAGCTGTCACAGGAGCACCAGGAGCAGCTCTTCACCCTCAGACACGAGCACCTGGAGGAGGTGCAGAGGGAGCACAGCAGGAAGCTGGAGCAGCTGTCGCAGGAGCACCAGGAGCAGCTCTTCACCCTCAGACACAAGCACCTGGAGGAGGTGTGGCAGGGAGAATTCATTTACTCACAGCTCAGTGATCACCTGAGAGACCGAGCCAATGTGTGTTCATCACATGGTGTGTGTGCAGGAGAGCGTGGAGAGGGAGCGCATGTTGAGGGCTCATCTGGAGGAGAGGGAGAGGATGCAGGCTTCGCACACGTCCCAGCTAGATCAGCTCAGACTACAGCTCGACTCTCAGCTCCAACACACCCACAAAATACACATGCAGAAAGTAAGATCCCACACCCATACGATACTCACGTGCAAAAACGCCTCTTCTGCCATACCCAGTCGGGTGTTTATGTGTATAAAGACGGTGTGAGTTGTTTGTATTTGTTTGTTTTTCTTGTGTGTGTGTTTAGGAGTTAGAAGTGCAGAAGATGATTGAGCAATTGGACATGAAAACCAAAGAGCTCAAAACTCAGGAACTGCTACTCCAAACTCAGGTACTTTACCTGCGTTATTTGAGTGTGTGTGTGTGTGTGTGGGTGTGGGTGTGCTACTCCAAACTCAGATACTTTACCTGCTTTATTTGAGTGTGTGTGTGTGTGTGTGTGTGTGGGTGTGGGTGTGCTACTCCAAACTCAGATACTTTACCTGCTTTATTTGAGTGTGTGTGTGTGTGTGTGTGTGGGTGGGTGTGCAACTCCATGCTCAGGTACTTTACCTACTTTATTTGAGTGTGTGTAGGTGTGTGTGCGCTACTCCAAACTCAGGTACTTTACCTACTTTGAGTGTGTATGTGCAACTGGTACACTGAGCTCCAGGTGCCCTTAGGTTAGGTGCCCTTATAGCTGTACTTATAAGTTACTAATCATTCGTCAGTCAGTTCTTTGTGCTGAGAAGTTAACTGACTCAATGACCTGTTTTGAAGAAAAAAAATGAATAGATCATGTCTGGAGTGTGTGTGTGCGTGTGCATGTGCATGCATGCATGTGTGTGAATCTTCAGTCCAGTCACTCAGCTGCCTGATAAAATGATCTGTGTGTGTGTTCGTACTGTTGGTCTGTAGGCTGCAGATTTGAAGAAGAGGAGACAACAGCTGAGTGAGGAAGGAGATGAAGTTGAGAAGGGGATAGAGGTGCGTGTGAGTGTGTGTGACCAGGTGTGTGTGTGTGTGTGTGTGTGTGTGTGTGTATCTGAGAGTCTGTGACCAGGTGTGTGTGTGTGTGTGTGTGTGTGTGTGTGTGTGTGTTTCATTGTAAACTGTTATGCTAGGTTGTGTGTCCCCCCCAGGTGTGTGTGTGTGTGTGTGTGTGTGTGTCATTGTGAACTGTTATGTTAGGTTGTGTGTGTGTGTGTGTGTGTCCCAGGCTCTCCCACGTGTCCTGAGAGAACGGGACAGTCTGCGTGCGGAGCTGGACCGATTAAGAGATGAGAGGAGGAGAGAAAGGGAGGAGCTGGAAAAAGAGAGAGAGGGAAGGAGGAGAGAGAGGGAGGAGAGCAGAAGGATGATGGAGGAGAGAGAAAAACTGCAGGCTAGATGTGATGAACTCCACAGAAGGCTCAGGTAATACACACACACACACACACACATACACACACATTAGCTTTGACCAAGTCAGTACTGGTCTCTGGTGACACAAATGCACGGTACACAGAGTGTGTACATGTACAGATCTGTGTTGGTGTGGAGGGCTCCCTCCGGGTGGAGGAAATGGAACCTCCTCTCTCCCCTGTGCCCACCTCCCACAACCTCCCGCAGCATAGACAAGTATGTGGGTGTGGGTGGGGTGTGGGTGGGGAGGGAGGCTGTCCGATTGTATGTATTTATCATATGTTTATATACTCGTTTGTAATCTCCTCTCTCTCTCTCTCTCTCTCTCTCTAGCTTGCGGGAGTATATCTCAGGTGAAGGTGTCCTGCAGAGAGCAAGACAGTTCTTGGAGAAACAGACCAGCTGTCTGAGAGCGAGACAGGCGGCACTAAGGACGGCCCACCCCAGCCCGCAGAGGTCCGCTGCAGGAGGCTCTGCTCAGCCTCTCTGCCAGGTCCGTCAAGTCTAGTCAGTTTTATTTATAAAGCGCTTTTTACAAAACATGGTGTCACAAGCGCATGGGTCCAGATCCCTATTGAACAAGACAGGGGCAAGTGTGGCAGAGACAAACTCCCTATGCGGATTAGGAAGAAACCTTGGGAGGACCAAGACCCCAAAGGGAAGCCATGCTCCATTGGCCCAGCAACCTTAAGTTCATATTTATAGTCCTGTGTCTATCTGAGCAGTCACAGTCTCTCCAATATGGATGCTGGGCCTCAGGTAGGATGCTGGCCGTATTGGCACATGCATCCACGGCATCAGCACATCCACTGGCAACCCAGAGCATCTTCTAGCTCCTTTATGGAATTGTCTTTGTAGAAACATGTAGTCAAGATACAGAATGCAGGTTAATATGTAAAATCAAATTAAACTTCCATATATATAGCACACGTGCCAGTGACTTAGCATGTGGCTCCAGCAGGCTTATCCCTAGCAGCATAACTAAAGAGAGGGGCCTGGAGGTGACCACAGGCATGAGGGTACTGAGACATTACTCTGCCTTCGGCTGTAATCTTGTAGTTTTCGGATCTGAGCGCAATCCTGCGCTTTGAGAGAGCAGCAGGTGAGATGGATTATGGTATGCAGTAAGTTTACTCGGATATTGTGGAGGACTATTTAATGCTTTATAGCAGAACAGAAGAATTTTAAAATCAGTTTGATATTTAACCAGGAGCCAGTGCAATGCTGAGAGAGTAGGACTAATGTGATGCACTTCTCAAGGCCTAGTTAGGACTCTGGCTCTTGGATTCAAGTTGGAATGCAGCAAGTTGGACTTTCTTTAGGGACTGTTTAGAGCAGGGGTAATCAATTAAATCTTTCCGCGGTCCATTTTTGGCAGATAGCTCAGACCTTAGGTCCGGGTCCGCGGTGGCGAACGAAAGTTGTTGAGCGGGGGGGTGGGGGGGGGGGGGGGTGGCAAACGAAAGTTGTTGAGCGGGTGGGGGGGGGGGGGGGGGGGGACGTAACACTCAAATGGGTGGTGAGCGTAACACTCGTCTGAAAATAAATTCTCCGGTTTAAAATATAGTCTCCCGTTTTTTTGGCATTTGGGTCCGTATCCAGTTAATAAGGAATGTGATTGGGTCCGGACAGGACGGCATTCGGGTCCGGATCCGGACCGCGGTCCGCCATTTGGTGATACCTGGTTTAGAGCATCCAATTAAAAGTAGTCCAATCTTGATGAGATTGTGGACCAGTTTCTCTGCGTCTGATACCGAACGTACATGTCTCAGCTTGGCAATATTACATGAAGGTGCAAAGGCAGCATTAGTGACATTGCATATGTGTGTGTCAAATGAAAGATCCTAATCACTAGTGACGCCTAAACTTTTAGCAGGAAATTCAGGTGTTACTGAAAAGCCATCTAGTGTAATAAGAAGATCAGACCCATTGCTTCTAGCACCCTTGGATCCAAGAAGTAACACATCAGTCTTATTAGAATTTAGAAGAAGAGAATTAGATGCCATCCAGTTCTTTATTTCTTGGATGCAGTTCTCAGTTTTGGTAGTAGTGTTGACATCATCCAAATTAGAATATATATATATATATATATATATATATATATATATATATATATATATATATAAGTGTAGGTAATTACACTTCCAAATTAGAAAAAAAAAAAAAAATATATATATATATATATATATATATATATATATATATATATATATATATATATATATATATACATATAAAACTGAGTATCATCTGCATAGCAATGCAAGCTAATACTATGCCTACAAATGCTTGCTAGCCTATATAATGAGAATAACATGGGACCCAATACAGATCCTTATGAGCATTCATTATTTTCAAGTACAAATAGGTAACGATCGGTCAGGTAGGATTTGAACCAGGAGAGTGATTGACCTTTTATCTGAGAATATTAAGAGATTGTTAACTACTTTAGACAGTTTCAGTGCTGTGGTGGGTCTAAGCACGTTAGGTCTTGCAGTGCCTACAGCCATGTAGCCAGGTCAGATGGGAGAGAGTAGGAAGCATGAGTATAGCTCCTCTTAGATGTTCTGCTCCCCTGTGCTGTAGGAGGTGAGTGAGCTGGAGAAGCTGAGGGAGACGGTCCAGAAGGGCCACGAGCTCCTGAGAAAGAAGGAGGAGAGACTCGGCCAGCTGGAGACGTCACTGGCAGAGGAGGTAACACACACACACACACGCGTATGCCTGCACCCACACACTTAAGTACAAACCCACATTAATACCTACCTGGGCTTTACAATGTTTTACTGTCTCAGCTGTCATGTGATGAAGGCGAGCGGCTGGTGGGAGATCGGAGAGTCTCTGATGTCATAGACTCAGAGACGAGCGGTGTGTGTGGCCAAGAGGAGACGAGTGAGACACACACTCCATGTGCATGCACAACACACACACACACGGGCAGACATTTTAAGAAGGCACTAATTTTGGTTAGCCATGAATAAGGGAAGGTATCAAAACATCCTTCCAGAACAACATCTCCCAACGATTCAGGAGCAGTTTAGCAGCAATGAACAATTATGGACTGTTAATAATTGTACTTCATTAAGGTTCTTAAAAAAGGTTCTTAAAAAAAGCTGAGGAAGCAAACTGTGAAAACTAAAAATATGCCCACAACTGTAAACAGCTCTAGAGTCCACTCTGGTCTTGTTGGTTCATAGTTATCTGATGTTTTTATTTCTCTAGCAGTAATACACCCAAACTCTGGTCTTCCTCTCTGCTACTCCCACTCTCTGTTTCAGCACATGCAGTGCCAGTGAAAGTGCAGCAGTTAGCAGAGTCCCTGCAGCAGATCTCTGGCCAGCTGAACACAGTGCTGGGTGAACTGGGATCTTTCACTGGGAGGAGCGTCCAGCCCCTCCCTCAGCCACCTCCGTCCTCCTCCTTCCCTCCTGCCCCGTCCTGGGCATGGACACCAAGCCCCGCCTCCTCTTCAGTGGCTCAGAACAGCTTCTTACACTCCACCATTAATGGTCAGTGTTGGGAACGTTACTTTAAAAAAGTAATTCGTTATAGTTACTACTTGTTCAAAAAAGTAACTGAGTTAGTAACTGAATTACTCTATAATAAAAGTAACTCGTTACCAGGGAAAGTAACTATTTGCATTACAGTTTAAAAAAAAGTTATATGCCAAGGAATAAGGATTTTTTGAAAAAGCAGTTTTCACAGTCAGTTGAAATGAGTAGATCAGAAAGGTGTTTAACTTTTGATATTTACTGCACATCCACAGACCAGTGCAGGATAAAATCCTTTATAATCCCAAATCTTTGTAAAAAAAAAAAAAGCAAAAGCAAACAGTTACACTATATAAAGTGCATTTACATCTTTCAAATTAAATTAAATTCTCTCAACCTGAGACAACTGGTTTGTTCACAACAGAAGTAAACTTAGAATAAAACCTCTATTCTTAATTAAATAAATCAAATACCCAGTCTGGTAGACATTCAGGAACTTCAAGTATTTTCTTAAATAATGTTTATATCGCCACCTTGAAAATGCTAATTTTTCTTCGGCTTGTTCCTGACTCGCCATTTCTGCCTCTTCTCCGTGTCGTGTGTCACTGGTGTGCTTCGGCGCGCGTGTAAAAACACTGGCTCTGATTGGCTACCATAACGGTGCCTTAGCCAATCGCTTACTGACTTGTTAAGTTAAACAGGTGTTACACCGTAACACAGAGAACTGTGACCTATCGAGATCTGTTACTCCTCACTAGCCTGGGCAGCGATCTGCTCGGATTACTGTTAGTATATCAATATATAGTAATGCACCGCTTTTAATGACCAGTAACGTCAACTGCGTTATATTATCCCGTTACTGACTAAATGACGCCGTTACCTAACGCCGTTACCTAACTGTGGTCACACAGTGGGCTGCAGTGATTTTCACTAATGCTTCATTTCTTCATCACTTGTAAAACCTTTGAATACAAATAGAAAACTTCTGCCTCTCCCTCAAGCACAAACCAGTCACTGCTGGATTTATAGCTTTTTTCACATAGTTGATGACCATTGATTTTCTGTGCTAGGATAATGCCGATCTTTTCCAGTGTAAGGGTGGTGCAGTGTAGAGACCTGCTGTGTCAAATTGGCTTCAGAAATCTAAACCGCACTACCTGTATTAAGACTGCTCTGATTTTAGGAGTTTCCATGGATACCAGTGCCCGCTATCCTATGAGGGCTACCAGAGCATATAGTGGATACACTCCAGCAAGGTGACTACACACACTTGCACACCTGTGCAGGCTTGGTCACAATCTCTCACTCTCACTCTCTCTCACAGGATCAGTGCTGCTGTTGATTTTGAAAGGAAAATTGATGAACTCATACAGTGCTTTTTCATTATGTGTGTGTGTGTGTGTGTGTGTGTGTAGTCTCTCCTCTGAGCTAGATGGCCAGAGGCTGCAGAGACTGATCGACGACAACAAAAGGTGGCTGGAATCACGACGCAAAGACCCAAATGTGTATCCTTTCACAATCTCTCTCTCTCCCCCTCAGCTTATACACATGTACGTATCACACACAAACCAGTACGGGAACAGAATGCATCATATTTTCACACACACTCTCTTGCACCCTTGTATTCTCCTGAACCTCTGCCCAGGCCTCTCTTCACACGCTACCCAGCTGCCCCGCCCACCAATGGGCTGGTCCAGCTCAGCCTGGACAAGAAGAATCAGATCAAGGTCTACCATTACTGAAGAGGCACAACCCACTGATGTCCATGTATGTCCAGTGCAAACAAATCAATGGATAGACAGAATACAAACATGCCTATGGACATAAGAGAACACATGAAATTGTCAAGAGACTTAAACACAGAATGTATAACACTAATGACAGTCGTGTGCATCTACAGTGTACATATACAGTGTTTAAAGTGTAGTATTCAACACATCTGTCCCCTTTAATCCCTTCATACCTTTGTATGTGTTGATGCCATGCCATTAAACAACTGCTGTACAAGTTCATTTCCACAACAGAAAAGCCTCATAAATCCTGATGACAGGATTATCTTGATCTAGATATTATAGTCCCTAATCTTAGTCTGAAGATGAGGATCACCAACAGAGGTTGTGTAAGCCATATGAAGGTTACAGCTTCCTAGGAGTGTTGTGCTTCACAAAACAACGTGTTTACAGATGTGACACTTGGGGACCAGACAGTGCTTAGCCTGTAAATCCTTTTCATGTAGATACGAAATTTTGCATTTATTTTTGTAAAACGAATAAATCTGTGGTGTTTTACATCAGTGTGGCTTGTGATGTTTGATGGTGTGTGTTTCACTTCTGTGCTTACAGTAAGATCAGGAATAGACCTTCTGTTCAGCAATAGCACTTCTACTGCACACCGATTCTGCAGCACATGCCCCACCGTGGATTCTTCTCAGCTCCACCACGAGTGCAGTCAGAAGAAAGCAGAATAATGACTTGCAGCAGAGAAAAAAACTGCCGTTTTTGCACATCACAGAAAAGTGAATAAAGTTTAATCTGATTCTAGACCTGCTGTAATTGTTATTTTACCGATCTACAGGACATCCTGACACACACCCACTTGCGCTACTGAGAAAACATACAAATGCTTTATTCATTACTCTCAACCATCAGTTATTAAAAACATCACTTTTTTTTTTTTTTACATCTGTGCAAATTAGATTCCACCATGTTCACTATCACAGAAGGACTAGTAAAGTGTCCTGGTGAACTAGAGCATTCACTCCTCAGTCAAACCCAAGAGGCCCCAAACCAACATGGAAGGGAGCGGATTGACTAACACACGACTCGGGCGACGTAGGAAAAGAAACAACAAGTGCAAAATGCATTGACGTTTGCATGGCAGGTTTGATTTTTCTCCACTTGAAATACTGAAGCACTGAACGTCGTCTTTGCCGGCATTACAGAAGCAGAGTGTCACAGCGACAGAGCTCGATCATTACGATGGTGACGGCAACAAGAAGCTCGAGAAGCTCCAGCAGGTGTGAAGGACAATCTGATTGGCACGTTCAGTGTCCTCACAGCATCACTCTACAGGGAGCCCAACACTGACTAACGTCTGGCTGTTGAGACGAATCTTCAGGGCTGCAAGGCCTCTTATTGGAAGGCTACAGTATTGTCCAATCATTAGCCAGGAGAAGTTAGAAGACGTAGATTTTATCTCTCTGAATGGTGTCCAGGTCATCGTCCATTGTTAGGAGCACCTGTTTGGAGTAAGGACAAATGAGCAGGAAATAAGACCTCGTTTTCCTCTAAAGAGGGTTAGGAAATAAAACATTGCATCTCCATCATCGGTTTCCCGCTAAAGAGGAGTCACCAACTGCATGAAGGTTCAATCACACCTGGTATTAAAAATACATTTTGGTGATTAGTGTGTTCACCAAATACAACTGTAAGCAGGGCCACAAAAACCACCTCCAACATGTGTTCTGTGAATGCCTGATTGACTAGATCTAAAACGTTATCACTGTGAGCTTGCTTGAGTAGATCTGCACCACTCTTGGGTAAAGGAGATGCCTGTGGTTCGAACATGATTAGAAGACCATACCATCAGTGTCTGAAACCTAGACATGAACAAGAACTAGTAGCACACTTCTGTCTGAAAAACGTCCTCCAGTGTAAATAGTGTACAAAATGGATACCAAGTGATCACTTGTGTCTCAAAATACCAGAAATAAATGGCTATGCAATGTCTCTCTACTTGAGATTGGATTTTTTTCACAAATATGTTAATATTAGCTCTGAACAGGGCCAAAGATTAATCCTTATTTTTTGATAAAAGAGGTTCCTTGGTCTCGGTTGCCACTACACTGACTGTTTGTGGGCACAATCACCATGGACGCACCAGGAAGGATCCAAACATGGCGATCGATGACAGGAAGTGCCAGATGTCGTGATCATCAAAGAATGAGAGAAGGATGCAGTCGCGATTGTGCTCCCGAGACTCAGCCGGGGTTTTCTACAGAGAGAGAGAGAGATAGAGAGAGAGAGAGAGAGAAGGAGAGAGAGAGAGGAAGGAATGCTTCTGTTCCAGTATTTTACCAATAAAGCTTACATATAATTTGCCATTTTTCCTTTCCCCATAGGTTTATCACTTTTCATATTAATAATCTTGAAACTAACTAATTAACTGTTGTAAAACTGATTCACAATTCATGCCAATAAATCTATGTGAATGTGTAAGGGAGGGTGAGAGGGACAGAGACAGACACTAGGGGGCAGTCATGCATATTTGTAAAAAAGCAAACATCTCTCGCCACTCAGCAGCTGGGCCTTAGTTGAAAACAGCAGCCTTAGTTCAAAGCACCTCCACACCCGTGTTGTTTCCCTGCCACAGTTCCATCCTGGCAGGGCACGAGGAAGTACAAGCCCCAGGAAGGTCACACAGTCTACAGCTAGTCTACAACAGTCCTAAACGCATGCTTACTCAGAGATGTGAGACTCACTTGCCAGGTACTGAGGCCCTGGAAGAAGAAGAAGAGAGCGAAGCCCCAAACCACGGCCGTAAAGAGAATACACACCACTGCCAAAAAGTGGACCCGCTCACCGCTCCGTAACTGAACACACACACAGACAGCAACAGAACATGTGAGCACAACTATACAGTAATGTAAATGAAAATCACATATAAATCACTCCAGGCACATTCTAAGAAACTCCACACTAATGCTGATCCCGTCGTGCCCTCTAAAAAGAACATAAGTGCTTCATAGATTCCCGTGTTGGAAACATTCCTTTCATAGTTTGATTAACGATGCGTCACATAACTGCATGTTACAGCAAATATGAATCAGATCAGGCAACGTTTTGTTCTTCCTCCGCCCAGTTTCAGTAAGCGTACAATCACTGTAGGTTCCTGTTCACAGCTGACAGAAGGAGAACTGGTTTCTGCTGCTGTGGTCAGTTTGGGTTGGCCGTTGTAAAGAGTGGTTTGAGTTACTGTAACAGTCACTTGAGTGGTCATTTGAGTGTTGCAGCTCCAACCTGTCTGGTCATTCTCCTCTGACCTTTTTGCAGTTCCACATCTCCCAGACCAGTGGTGTGTGAAACATTCAAACCATGATCTCCTCCCTTGTGTCTGCACCGTTTTCATTTTGTCGTGACCATGTGATTAGCTGATTAGAAAAGTGTGTTTTTTTTTGGACATCTGATCCTTTCTTATAATAGTTTCTTTGGTATTTCTGTTTTGAAAGTATGTTGCCACTACAGGTCAAAAGGTCTCTAAACAGAAGGTGGAAGGGTCAAAGGTCAAGACGGAGCAGCAGTACACAGCTTTGACTATGCGTCTGTTTCAACTCTGGACTCTGGATTCTTTGCTTTGTATCCATTTCTATTTATTGTCAAAAGACATATAAAAGAAAATAACCTACAACCTGTAATAAAACAGACATCATACTGTGGGACTCTGTGGACTTTTGTTTGCAGGTGTCGAGAGATTTTCCAGTCACCACACAGTGACTCAAAGTATGTTGGTCATTACAGCACTGAAGAACAAGTATAAAGTGTGTCCCGAACGCACCTGGTGAAATGCGCACGCACGCACTCACGCATACTGTACCTTCATGATGATGTAGAAGGCAAAGTATAATAGCAGGTTACAGATAGCAATAGCCAGCAGGTAGGAGGCAAAGTCATTGGGCCTTTTAATGAGACCATATGCAGCCCTGTGTGCACAAACACAAAACAGACACACACACAGTGCTAAAACCATTTAAATGCATGTTTACACCACATAGGCAATCCAGGGCAATCATAGACAATCACCCAGTGTGTGTGTGTGTGTGTGTGTGTGTGTGTGAGAGAGAGAGAGTGTGTGCATGTGTGCGAGAGTGTGTGTTTGAGAGAGTGTGTGTGTGTGTGTATGTGCGTGTGTGAGAGAGAGAGTAAACACTTACAGTGACCAGTTAACTATGTTTCCCATCACAAGCAGCACCATGCGGTCCTAACAGAAGAGACAGATGTGTGAGAGTGTACAGTGTGTGTGTGAGTGTTCAGTGTGTGTGAGAGCGTACAGTGGTGCTCTAGGGTAGAAAGGAGCACAGAGTGTGTTAAGGCATGCTGTACTTACTATATACATGGGCCCGCTACACTGCCGAATACAATCGGTGTAGATGACATAGAGCATCCTGCGTAATATACCAGAGTCTGAAACACACACACACACACACACACACACACACACACACACACACACACACACACACACAAACCAACACTTTTAAAGTCACTTGTCACTTGTTCCCATAGCCATGCAGTGTTGCTCAGGATCTGTGCTGCTTGTAAACATTGTGTGGCATATTTGTGCATGTCTGTGTGTGTGAGGGGTCATAAAGGTGAGAAGACCGGGGGGTGGGGTGCTGGTACGGTGACAGGTGACTTTTGGGGTGCGCTAGTGTACGGGAGTACGGCAACAGGTGATGCCACGGGGGTACGGTGACAGGTAATGCCAAATATAGTAAAATCCATAATAGTAAAGATACCAAAATTAAAGCAATACTGAAAAGTGGCCATTGGAATGCAGAGTGCGGATTAGTTTACTTCTCACTTTACACCCACGGGGACGCTAGCTGAAAACAATTGATGTTTGTGAAAACAATTGTCTTGTCAATGGATGGAGACAGATCCGTAAACGCGAGAAACCAGCTTTCGCCATTCCAGATGGCTCAGACAAAACCATTACGTCTTAATGAACCAATAAATAACAGCGGCGAAAATGAGTGTAAAAAAATACCAGGGTTCACATGTTTTTATTTAGTCACAAAAGGCTTCCAACATGGGCTAAAGCACAGGGTAGGCTATCATATGACAAGAGTTTACAACTTCATCTGCAACCTTTTCAGCCCTGGCACGAATGTTATCCTCACACGTCCCTGGATTCACCAGTTAGAACTACAGAGACACTAGAAAAAAATTTTTTGAACAGCCCTTTAAAGCAAGTACCCGTCGCTGCAGAAGCAAAATTCCAGGGGGTGGAGCTGGATCTAGATCCAACTCCTCCCACCGTCCATAGTTTCTTTTGGTCGGTCCAGGGGGTGGGCGGAGCTGCATCTAATCCAACTCCTCCTACGTATCGCTTACGGTTTCCGACCAGGAAATATAAATCCAATAAATTCACAGTGAACAGGAATAATGATCTGTGATTGCCAACATAATAAAGTACAGTACATTTCTTAAATATGTACTATTACTGTCACGTCCAGCTCCGCCCTCCTCCCTGGTCCCGCCTAGTTTCCCCATTTCCGTGGTTTCCCTTTGTCTGTCACGCCCCTGTCTTTAGTGCCCGCACCTGAGTCTCGTCTCACTCCCCTGTTTCAGAGTATATTATCCCATCTGTTTCAGTCCTCCGTGTTGGTCATTGTGTGTGTGTTGTAAGTACTCCCTAGCCTTGCCTTACTCTGCCTTATTTTCTCTGTCATGTTCCATGTTAGTTTTGATCTCCTTTCTTTGTCTCCCTGCATTTGTTGTTGTTTCCTCCTGTCTTCCCCTCGCGAGTTTGGTTCATGCGTCCTAGTCCTTATGGTGTTTCTCCCGATGTCTTGCTTTAACTGTGTTCTCCTTAACTCTGTCGTTTACATATGTTTCCCTTGCAGTTCTCTGGTATGTGCATTTACCTGTCTCCTAGCCCCGGTCCAGACGTTTAGTTCGATGTTTCATGATATCAGTTTCGTGTGGTTCATTTCGTGTTCCGTGTCTGCTGCTCAGTATTCCTGTGTAGTCTCCTAGTTTTCCCCACATCCTATTTCCCTATGTGTGTACATTGTGTCCCTGTAGTTCCTGTGTCCAGTTAGCTTATTATGTTTTGGTGTTATACTGGTTAGTCGTGGAGGGTCTTACGTTGTTTCTTTACTGGGTAGTTCTGTTAGTCGGGTTGTTGTTGTTTGTATGTCTACTTTAACGTCTTCTAGTTTACTTTGTAGTTTCCTTTTGTTTAGTTTGATTCCTATTGTGTGTATAATATAATAAATTATAAGAAAACCTGCAATTGCATCATGCCCGCCCCCTAGATACATTACAACTACATTTTTTTTTTTTTTTTTACCTTTTAATAAAATTACTTTTTTCGTTAGGACGGTACACTTCAGGTGTGCAGAATGGACAATGTTATGTACTGCAACATGTAGTGCACTTCACAACTGAAAGCGTCTGTCCTTTTTTCAAAACCGTTATATGTATCTATAGATATAAATAGCATTATATTAGTTAATATACTTAATACTACTTACTAACAATCCCCCTAGAAATGTCCATGCGGTACCAAACAGCACAAACATTACAAATTATAAGTAACTACAGCAAAGACTAATTATTGTAACAGTTTATGTCCAATATGAAGAACACAACATACATAAGTATTTAATACATCTGTATTCTGTTTAGCTAACTGCTCAGTTTTTACCGTCACTTACTTAAAGACCTAGATTAGATAAATTTAACAGTGGTTGTTCATGCAAACAGAAACAGTCCAATTTAGTATAATCACCAAAGGAAACTAGTTACTAACATTAGCAAGATGAAAATTGGTTTATTATGAACTTTCACATTCGTGATTGTTCACAAATGAACGGCAAGTTATTATATATATATATATTAGTCATGAAATGAAATTAATTAATAATATTATATATTATAATAATAATATTGTATAATTTTTTATATATATATATATATATATATATATATAATGTATATGGTCTCTGGTCGTGACCGGCGCGAGGGTCTGCGCACCGAAAACTATGTAATTGCAGTGGCTCCGCCCGGGCCCTGTCGCTTCGCAAGGTCGTGCACCTCTCGAATTTTTAAACTTTGCGCACGGCGCGCCTCAGCGCAATGAACAAAGTCATGTTTGTAGGGTTCATACACCTGGAATTAAAGCACGTCACGCGTTATAAAACGTGACACGTTAAAACGGTACGCATATGCGGAGAAAATTAGCCAATTCTAAAGATCAATCTCAGGTTTAATAAATCGATATCGAATCATTCAAATGAAGATCGATTTGAATTGAAAAATCGATTTTTTTAAACACACCCCTATCTGACAGTGTTCATCGCAAGCTGTAGCGAACGGCAGTAACTTTGTTTTACCGCAAAATATGAAAACGATTAAAACCATTAATCACCCAATTAAGTCCACTGGGAAATGTACGATCTGGTAAATGTAGTGGTAAATGTACGATCTGGTAAATGTACGATCTGGTAAATGTAGTGGTAAATGTACGATCTGGTAAATGTAGTGGTAAATGTACGCTCTTCTGCCTTGTCCCGGTGTAGATAGAACTAGGTCCTGCTTCTCGTCCCGCTTAGCATCACAACATGAAAGAATGAAGAACGTTCATATGATTGAAACGCAATTTGGCCTCTATGACGGTTCTGGGCGGAGATTGCGGCCACTGTTTCATTGAAATTGCTGATTTCGGAAGTGCTCTGTTTGCTTATTAAGTCAATATGATAAAATAAAATATCCCCCCCCCCCCCCCCCCCCCAAAAAGTCCTCGGATCTACACGATTCACGTAAGTCACCCTTTTCAACTTCAAAACGGCGAATTTCGCCGAAAGGTGACAGATTTTCATGCCTGGTGTGTGTGTGAGAAGTCCTCACCCAGTTTCCAGCGTGTATGTGTGTGAAGTCCTCACCCAGTATCCAGCGTGTGTGTGTGTGTGTGTGTGTGTGTGTGTGTGTGTGTGTGAGTCCTCAACCAATCTCCAGTGTGTGTGCGTGTGTGTGTGTGTGGGTTGTGTGCGTGTGTGTATGTGTGAGTCCTCACCCAGTCTCCAGCGCCCCACGTAATAGAGCTGGGTGCTCAGCAGCATAGTAGCCACTATATGAATGACAGAGAATACAATCCAGAATACTGTGTTACCCTTCCCAAATACCTGAGAGATAGAGGGAGAGAGAGGGAGGGAGGGATGTGAAAGAATGAGGGAGATTGTAAGTGAGATGTCTAGGTTCTCTTACTGCTGTCTTCCCTGCATAACGAGTCTCACATCATCACAACACAATAACAGCTGATCTCACTTTCCCAGCCTGTAAACATCAATATTTAACAAACCCACACCATTGGATAAATGAACAAAAAAAATATCGAGTTTCTCAATGCTCGATAATGGGACTGGTTTGTAAACATTTGTATAAACATTAATGAGAGTATGAGAAAGTGAGAATGTGTGTGTGAGAGTGAGAGTGTGTGTGTGTGTATATGAGAGAGTGAGAGTGTGAGAGAGAGTGTGTATGAGAGAGTGAGAGTGTGTACTCACCACTCCCAGCACAGAGAAGAAGATGACTGCAGCGAGGCAGGCGTATGCGGAGTAGGCACTGGCGTTGATGTCCGGGTGCCTCTTCTGATAGAGTTTCAGCATGCACAGTCCGGCAATCATGTACATGAAGCTCGTATCTAGCACAGATGTGCAGACAAAACAGTCACCCAGCGTTGCCCAGGAGTGTGTACCCACACTTGGCCAACGCTAGCAGAAGGGGAGGGAGGTTGTCCCACACCAGAACACTCCTTCAGGAGGCCTGGAACTCCCTCTCATCTCACAACCCTGGGAGGAGCAGTCACTGAACCTCTGGAGCTAATGGCTCCAACCTCAGTTCAGTTTCAGTTTGTGTGCTGATGTATTGATGTGTCTCTTCTACACTGACGCACACACAGAGTGTCGTACCGAACTGGAAGTTGGTGTAGTTTGGGCAGACGTGGTAGCAGGCGCTCAACAGACCCTCCATCATCAGAGCAGTGCCCATCGCATAGAAAAGGCCAAAGTGTTTTGGGATACCACACTCCTGGAGGGAGGGAGGGGGAGAGAGAGAGAAACACAATCTGTGTAACAGCAATCCTCGACCTGTGTGAGGGCGGACTGGGTGTGTGCGGGGTGTGTGTGTGAGGGCGGACTGGGTGTGTGCAGTGTGTGTGTGTGTGTGTGAGAGGGCGCACTGGGTGTGTGCGGTGTGTGTGAAAGAGCGGACTGGGTGTGTGCGGTGTGTGTGTGAGAGCGGACTGAATGTGTGCGGTGTGTGTGTGAGGACGGACTGGGTGTGTGCGGTGTGTGTGTGAGGACGGACTGGGTGTGTGAGGTGTGCGTGTGAGGGCGGACTGGGTGTGTGCGGTGTGTGTGTGAGAGCGGACTGGGTGTGTGAGGTGTGTGTGTGAGGACGGACTGGGTGTGTGAGGTGTGTGTGTGAGGACGGACTGGGTGTGTGAGGTGTGTGTGTGAGGGCGGACTGGGTGTGTGAGGTGTGTGTGTGAGGGCGGACTGGGTGTGTGAGGTGTGTGTGTGAGGGCGGACTGGGTGTGTGAGGTGTGTGTGTGAGGGCGGACTGGGTGTGTGAGGTGTGTGTGTGAGGGCGGACTGGGTGTGTGAGGTGTGTGTGTGAGGGCGGACTGGGTGTGTGAGGTGTGTGTGTGAGGGCGGACTGGGTGTGTGAGGTGTGTGTGTGAGGGTGTTACCAGAGCAGTAGTGTCGTTGCGCATGAGTGCACGGTTGTGCAGGATGTCCCGCTGCAGGACGATGAGCAGGAAGAGCAGGCCCAGCAACACGTAACCAAGGTTACTCAGGATGTTGTTAAAGGAGCTACACACACACACGCACGCACGCACACACACACACACACACACACACACACACACACACACACACACACACACACACACACACACACACACACACACACACAAAATAGCCATCACTTTCATAGTAAAGCAGTTGATTTCTCACTTATTATAAAACAGGTGGTTTAATGCAACAAACGTCGATCTTAGAGCAGCAGATTTCTTTCATACCTCAGAGCCCCTAGTGGGTGGGCACAGAGGAAGTTGTAGTAGCAGATGTCTTGGTTACCCGTCACATTTACAACCTAATAAACACACAATATTAGAGTAACAGAGTGGGGTCAGCACTCTTCTTCAAAACATCGGGTCTGGACTGTGATGCCACGTTTACATCTGATGCTACTCTAATGCTGTAATTACCAAGGTCCTAATGTCACAGTCCAAATGTCTAAGGAGAGGAAAACCTGTTCTTGTACGTCCTCTCAGCTCCCCTCAGCACCTCTCAGCTCCCCTCAGCTCCCCTCAGCTCCCCTCAGAACCTCTCAGTACCTCTCAGCTCTTCTCAGCACCTCTCAGCTCCCCTCAGCTCCTCTCAGAACCTCTCAGTACCCCTCAGCTCTTCTCAGCACCTCTCAGCACATCTCAGTACCTCTCAGCTCTTCTCAGCACCTCTCAGCACATCTCAGTACCTCTCAGCTCTTCTCAGCACCTCTCAGCACATCTCAGAACATTTGTCTGACTGTGGACTGTGTTATACAGAGGGGAGGGGGAAGACATGACTGACAAACACTAGAGCTGCGGATGACAGTGTACAGTGGAGCACACACACACCGTCTGATACGTGATGACCAGCTGGATCACTGGCAGGGCGTAGAACACGGCAATAGTGGCAATGTTCCTGCAGGGGAGAGAGCACACACACACACGCGCACACACACAGGTGCGCACACATGCACAGTCATCACAAGTACCAGAATAAAAGTGCCTAGTTTACAAGTGTTTAAGTGTGGTTGTGTATTATTTTATTGTATGATAAAATAATATAACAATGACACTAATGATAAAAGTTTGTTACCAAAAGTAAATCTGGTATTTCTTATTTAGGACACGCTTGTCTTTTCGAGCCAGGTCAGAGACACAGAGATACTTCTGTAGGGATGAGACAGCAGGGGAGGTGTCACACACACACACACACACACACACACACACACACACACACACACACACACACACACACACACACACACACACACACACATATTTAACCAATATAAAAAGAAAGGTATGTTTTCTTTTCTCTGTTGTTTGAGCAGAACTGTGGGATGTGCGTCCTCCTCGCCTTGGTGCGGACGATGTTTTTGTCAGAGTCGATATCGGCCAGCGTGTCGTAGTCGTCTTCCTCCACAGAGCTCAGAGACTCCTGCCGACAGCGGGCCACAGTGTCCAGGGATCGCTCTGAGAGAACACAGGATTATCATTCACTCACATGCACACCTCCATTACTTATTAGTTATCAACAGTGTTGCGAATAACGCTGTTAAAAATAATGGCGTTAGGTAACGGCGTCATTTTGTCAGTAACGGGATAATATAATTAATTACTTTTCTTGTCTTACTTGAAGTTCCTGAATGTCTACCAGACTGGGTATTTATTTATTAAAGAATAGAGGTTTTATTGTTAAGTTTACTTCTGTTGGGAACAAACCAGTTGTGTCAGGTTGAGAGAATTTAAATTAATTTGATAGATGTAAATGCACTTTATATAGTGTAACTGTTTACTTGTGCTTTTTTTTTTTTTTTAAGGATTTTATCCTGCACTGGTCTGTGGATGTGCAATAAATATCAAAAGTTAAACACCTTTCTGATCTACTCATTTCAACTGACTGTGAAAACTGCTTTTTCAATTTGGCATCTAACTTTTTTAAACTGTAATGCAAATAGTTACTTTCCCTGGTACCAAGTTACTTTTATTATAGAGTAATTCAGTTACTTACTCAGTTACTTTTTTTTTAACAAGTAGTGAGTAACTATAACTAATTACTTTTTTAAAGTAACGTTCCCAACACTGGTTATCATCCGTTTCTACGGTTGGGATTGAATTCATGACATTATTATTTTAGCAGTTGTTTACAAATCACATGTTTTAATTCCAGTCGTGTGGATTTACCTCTACAGATTCTCTTCAATTATTGGTCAATATCAATCAGTTATGGTTTGTTTTATCTGGACCTAAAATTCTTGTTTAAAGTCCCATATATTTAACTGGGAGTTTGTTAGTCAAATCTCACATTGCCTGGGGTCAGTATCACTGGCAGTACTGATTTTGCATTGAGGGAAAGCAATTGGTTTATTGATTGAGTGGGCGTTTTACCAAAGCACATGGCAGTGTGGTATGTGGTCAATACTTGAAAGTCTCCAGGGGTGTGTGTGTGTATGTGTGTGTGTGTGTGTGTGTGTGTGTGTGCGAGGAGTATCTGTACCCATGTATCCATCGTTGGTTTCAGCTGATGCCAGGCTGTCAGTAATAGGTTCTGAGCTCACTGTACTGCCATTGTCAGCTGTGGGAGGGCGGGAATTAAAGAGAACAGCAGAGTAACAGTCAAATCATTCTGTTCTTCCCCAATACCATCACTGCAACACAACACAACCCCCAGTCCTCACCAAAAGAGCCGTATTCATACGGGGAGGCAGGAGACAGTCCTTTGCCTGCAAGATGACCTGCACACAAACTTACTGAAATCACTTCAACAATGCAATACACAAGTATAATATACAGTGCCCTCCATAATTATTGGCACCCCTGGTTAAGATGTGTTCTTTAGCTTCTAATGAATTAAATTGTTATTGTGGAAACATACTCTTACACTGACAATTGTAGAAAAATGTAACCTTTAACTCAAGTGAAGTTTAAGGGGGAAAATAAAATCCCTGATTAAGAAATAATTATTCTTCATAAAATCACCTGTTCCACATGTAATAAAAAAAAAAAATCACATGTAATTAAAGAATTTCTGTCACTTCTACAGTAGTTCACAAAGTTAATCAGAGTATGTAGGAACATTTAATTAGCAATTTACAACTTCCTGTTTCCCTGGGGTATAATTATGACATGACACAGAGGCCATTTCTCTTCAACATGGGAAAGACAAAGGAACATAGCATTCAAGTAAGGCAGATGTGTGTTGACCTTCACAAGTCAGGCAATGGCTACAAGAAAATAGCCACTCGCCTACACCTGTCCATATCTACTGTCAGAGGAATTATTAAGAAGTTTAAAACAACTGGGACAGTGGTAAACAAGTCTGGACGAGGACGCAAGTTTATTTTGCCACCACGCACAGTGAGGAGGATGATAAGAGAAATAAAAAGTTCTCCAAAGCTAACTGTTACAGAACTGCAACAAATGGTAGCATCTTGGGGTCACGAAGTCTCCAAAACAACCCTCAGGCGCTATCTACATGCCAACATGCTGTTTGGGAGGCATGCACGGAAAAAACCTTTTCTCACTCTCAATCATAAACAAAAACGTTTGGAGTTTGCTAAGCAGTACTGGAACTTCAACTGGGGCCATGTGCTTTGGTCAGATGAAACAAAGATAGAGCTTTTTGGCAACAAATGCTGTAAGTGGGTCTGGCGTAACACAAGAGCTGAGTATGCAGAAAAGCACCTCATGCCCACTGTGAAATATGGGGGAGGATCAGTGATGCTGTGGGCCTGCTTCTCTTCCAAAGGCCCAGGGAACCTTGTTAGGGTGCATGGCATCATGAATGCTTTGAAATACCAGGACATTTTAAAACAAAATCTGGTGGCTTCTGCCCGAAAGCTGAAGATGGGTCGTCACTGGGTCTTTCAGCAAGATAATGACCCTAAACATATGGCAAGATCTACACAGAAATGGTTGACCACACACAGAATCAAGCTCCTCCCATGGCCATCTCAGTCCCCAGACCCCAACCCCATTGAAAACCTGTGGGGTGAGCTGAAGAGGAGAGTGCAGAGGAGAGGACCCAGGTTGCTGGATGATTTAGAGAGATTGTGCAAAGAGGAATGGTCGAAGATCCCTCTTTCTGTGTTCACCCATCTTGTGAAACATTATAGGAGAAGATAAGGTGCTGTTTTGTTGGCAAAAGGGGGTTGTACAAAGTATTAACATCAGGGGTGCTAATAATTGTGGCACACATTATTTGATGTTAAACAATTATTTCTTAATGTGGGATTTTTTTCCTACTGAATAAATGCATTTGAGTTAAAGGTTGGATTTTACTCTTTTTTCCATCGTGGTCCTATATTATTTAGAAAAAAAACTCAATTTATAAGAAGCTAAAGAACACATCTTAACCAGGGGTGCCAATAATTATGCAGGGCACTGTATATATATATATAAATAAATGAGACCTCAATTCAATAACTACTTTTTCTATTTTCACTAGGGATAGTGATGAGTGTGGCATATTTTCAAGCGGAGAGCGGTTAGTGAGAGTTGGCGGGGGATTTATAAATGATGGCAGTTCATAAGAATAAACAATAAAATATTGTGTATACACACGTTAAAAAACAACACATGCTTATGTTAATGAACAAGAATGACAAACATGAGGGAACACACACTTCTTACCCAAGAGAGGAGCTGTGGGGCGGAGAAACAAACATGAAATCAGTTCATGATGGTAAAAACACATGATGAAGATGGATTATTAATACACAATAAGAGGCAATAAGAAAACTGAATGGGGAATTGTGTTTGCACATCAGCTATCAAAAACATCAAAACCCAGACTGATCCCAGTCTCAAACTAGACTGTTCCTCATGCCAAATGGACGCTGGATATCCAGAAGCTGACCAGGGTCTAATTAAACACACTGGAGTTACATGGTCATTACTTTGCCATTGACGTCACAGTCCCCCCTCCCCCAACAAGCACTTTGAGACAGTGGTTTGATCTATAGTGACTGGTTGCTAGGATACCTGTCTCAGCTGGTGACATGTCAGCTGCCTTCAAAAGTCCAAGCCTCTTTCTGTGCATCCTGCAGGAGGGGAATCGTGAGCGTGAGAGAGACAGAGAGACAGACAGCATATGAACGTACATAAGCCTGGACCAGTGGCGGTCACCTCCTAAAGCCTCTGGACCTCTGAAACATCCTGGTTCCCTGCAAACTTTCTATGCTTCACTGACGTTTTTACCACCTCTACCATCTTCTACTACCACCATCTTCTACTACCACCATCTTCTACTACCATCATCTTCTACTACCACCATCTTCTACCACCACCATCTTCTACCACCACCATCTTCTACTACCACCATCTTCTACTACCACCATCTTCTACTACCACCATCTTCTACTACCACCATCTTCTACTACCACCATCTTCTACTACCACCATCTTCTACTACCACCATCTTCTACTACCATCATCTTCTACTACCACCATCTTCTACTACCATCATCTTCTACTACCACCATCTTCTACTACCACCATCTTCTACTACCACCATCTTCTACTACCATCATCTTCTACTACCATCATCTTCTACCACATTACACTGCAGTGGCTCCCTGGAATCTTCTTCAGGTATACGTGAAAGACTTCACGTCATTAGACCAAACGCGATTGGACTAGATGTGACTAAGCCCCACCCACAAGCATGTGCACACCTCTTGTTCTCCACGCAGGCCACCAGGAAGGTGAGGATGTAGAAGGACAGGAAGATGCCGAAACAAAACAGCATTCCCATCACGTACACGTTGGCTGCAGCACAAGAGAGGGAGGAGGGAGGAGAGGTTAGGGTCAGACCACACGTCCTTAACTGCTCAATTCATTCAGCGACTGATTAACCTCAACTTACAGTTGATGGCAGGAGACACGACCACATCCAAAGTCTTACTGCGGTTCCCAGCATCCAGCAGCTCATCTGAGAAAGAGAAAAGCAAATGTCTGTGTGCCGCACAAGATCAAAGCTGATCCCAGAACTGTGCTCTGAGACGCAAGAGGGTTTATTCACAGGTCTGCAAAACAAGCAAGAGCTGCAAAATAGCCAAAACACCAACAGCCCAGAACAAGTAGATGGTGGAAAGTGATGTACTGTAATGTACTGATGGTGGATTGGCTGGTCATGGAGGAAGCAGAGCATGCTGGGATTGGCTCACCAGGTAAGAGGGGGTAGAACCTGAGGGGCCCGCCGCACGCCTCATCCTCTGTCTTCACCACCACAACCACATAGAAGCTATTGCTGGGGAAATCCTTTCTCTAGACGTGACAGAAAACAGGCGTGGCGCTGTAAACGAACCCAGCCCATTTCATACGCCGGCCTAAACAGACCAGCCCATGTGCCAATAGCAGCAAGTCATTATCCAGAAGAAAGGCTCCGAAATATTTAGTCCTTTTAGTAGAAGGGGAGCAGTGTGGGAGCTTTAACCAGCTTTTAACTCCCAAAATGAAGTAATTTAGGGTCATTTAGAGTTCAGTAAAGTTGTGTCGCATGATTCAATAAATGCGGAATTGCAGAACTAAGACTGCATGTGAACTGATCCAGCATGTGTGGATCACCTGCACAGTAATGGCTCCTTTCTTCGTCATCGTCTGGTACATCCCAATGAAGGCCACGTTGTTGTCCAGATCATATACAGGGCACTGCAGGCAGAGGGGGAGCAGGCCATGTTATTCTATGTCTGCAACAAATTGATAGTGTGTGTGTACGTGTTTGTCTATGTGCGTCCAGCCTACACAGGGTAAGAGAAGCTGCACTCATGTTGTACAACTTTGTCCCTGCCATCTAATCAGCCCAGAAGTGATACAAACGTAGTCTATTACACGGAGTCGGCTGGTGCGGGTAAGACTGCGTGTGTGTGTGTGTGTGTGTGTGTGTGGGCGTGCAAATATGCATGCGTTTTAAACCTGAATATCTTGAATTGACATGACAGAGCAGGGGAAATTCTTCTGAGAGTTCACTTTCACAACGACAGTCTCCACACCATCAGGAAAAACATACTTAAAAAACTGAAACGCAAACAGGAGAGAAAATAAGTCAAGTCACCCAACAAGCCAGAGTCCATGTACAGAGTCCATGGACATACATGCATGTAGACAAACTGGAATAAATAAACAACATTCATCTCTGTTTAGTTGTAGAGTATCTCACTAAACACTCCATCAATCTTAATGTTAATACTACAATGTTTTGGGAGAAACTGGTCTCAGTTCTGATCATATGAATCACCTCCCCTGATTGGCCAGGTGTGTTTACCACATGCCTCTGGTTTCCAGGTAACAGAACTACCCAGTCCTGCCCCAACACTGAACAGTCAGCAGTACTTCACATTAGTCCATCAGAGTGTAATGCTACTGAACGTTCAGCATTAATAAAGGGCTTTTAAAGTCAAAGTAACTCTGCTGTTTTACTAAATCTCCTATTGTTCCCTCTCGTTCACACATTCAACACAAACACATTCAGTTTTTCTGCAAACAAACCTGGGGTTGGGACGGAGTAGCATTAAAGGTGAATTTTTTATCTGTCCTAGAAGGAGGAAAATAAAAAAATTAATTACAGTGAATCCCCAAGACAACCAATCTCTATAAATACATGATGAGCTGTCAGTATCGTCACTACTGACTTTCAATACTCTGATAACACTGGTCAGTCTCTATAGTTCCATTCATTATGTGTGATTGTAGTGACTGTAGCATTGTTAATTACACTCTAAAAGGTGGTGATGAGTGGCTTGTCAGGAAAACTGAAAACAAGTACACTGGGTATTGAACAACTGATCACGGATAAGAAGTAAACATGGTTGTAATTCTAGAAGATTGAGATGTTGATGCAGTAAATGGCAACATCACTGCTTGTTGGGTGAGTGGTAGAGGACAATAGGTCATAATGACAACTGAAGATGAGGCTCACCGGAGTGTGAAGCTGTCCACCCGGCTGACACGGAGCTGGTAGTGGATACCAGAGTTAGACAGTGTTGACACGTCAACATAGAAGAACTGCATCTCGGATAGGGCCAGGGTAGGGGGCTGGCACAGGGTACGACCCACTTGTGTATACTGGTACTTCCTCTGGTAACTGCAAGGAGCAAAAGAACGAACCATACAAACACACACGCACGCACGCACACACACACACACACACACACACGCACGCACGAGGAATACAGACAGACAAATAAATCAGGACAAACACCTTTTTCATAATTTCCTTAAAACATAAAATATGTGTAAAAATATATACACTGCCATTGTGCGTAACCTCAAAGCAAACCAAAGATTTGAATTAGCTACAAAATCAATCACTTCTGATAAAGAGGAGTCCCAGAAACCTTGGAATGTCCACCATTTCACCATTTCACACACACACACACACACACACACACACACACACACACACACACACACACACACTACTGCGCAACTGTGCAGCCTCAGTGCAGGAAAGCCATGTGATGAACATTCTGACCTTCCTGTTTTACTCTTCCACCCACCACATCCTGTTCATCTCACATCAGCTCAAGGTCAACGGGCTGGGTTACCCCACACACACACACACACACACACACACACACACACACACACACACACACACACACACACACACACACACACACACACAGCTAAAACAATGAGATTGATCAACAAATAAGATCTGGCATTACTAGAGCGATTAGCCCTTAACTGAGGCTGAGCTGCTTCTGAGTCACTATTGAACAGAAGATGAAGATGATATAAACATTCCTCCATGCTATTATATTCATCACCTTTAGGTGAGATCATTCATCAATACTACATAAATACTACACCACTCTGCAGAAACGGCAAGTGTGAACCAAATCAGAGCTGCTGTCACTGAGGGATGTCTCATTGTCACTGGGACATATGATACATTACTAAGGGATGTGCCGTCCACGTCTACCTGGGCAAAAGGACAGTTATGCTGTCATTTAGTTACGCTGTCTGTTTCCTAATGTGACTGTGTTTGGCAAGGGAAACTTGAACGTTACTGTGTGGTCCCCCTGACCCAAAGTACCAAATTTAGCCTTGTATTGTCTCACATTTTGGCATCATTACACTGATTACAGATGGTTTTCTTTTTACAAAACATATGTTCTATATTTATATTTGCATGCACTGAGTTTGAGTGCCTTATAAAAAGCGCTGAAGACAAGAACTATAACTTTTACTTAAACTATTCCCTGTCAGTCGGTCAAATGACTGCATCTTGCTTTCCATCAAAGAACAGAAACTCTCAAGACACCATAGTCTTATATGGGGCCCATGTAATACGAGACTACATGCTACAAAGTTGTGTAACTTTAACTGCTGGAGACACGGCATGTACGTAGTGACTTGGTGACCATTTTAATATGTTCAAAGCCAATATTTAAGTTGCAGGAAGGGAGCGGAATATGACTGATTCTCTCTCACCAGGGTACGGGCTGCCACATACATACTGTACTCACAGGCCTCTCAGAATGAGCGGAACTTGGAAAGACAGTACGGCCTGTTTCTGTCGGACCACGATCAGAACCGGACTGGTGGGTTTCTCCGACAACAACTCAACCGACAGACGTACTCCTTCCGTCTTAGAGAGAAGAGAGAGTAACAGACACGTTTAAAACAAGTAATAAGCACTGCAATACTGCTTTAAATTGTAGAATGCTAGATATTGGACCAAGATGACGTTGACACAGCTGACCAGAACCAGAACAGATGTGCACAGCTGCTGATGTGGACCCACCTTATTCCTGGAGACAGTGTGATTGAATGCGTAGATGGTCTGGTTCTGGCTGGTCACCGCGTCTATGTAGGTGACATCAAATTGTGCATCTTTTTGGACCACCTCACTCGTGTTGGTATTGGCCTCACCACAGAGGAGGTGCATCAACAACAACAGTACTCCAAAACACGTAAACAACCCTGGATCAGCACCACAGGAGAGGAGGGATCTCCAAGACCTCCACATTGTGTCTCCTTCATGGACCGACACCACTACACTACACAGTGTTGTTTCTCACCGAGCAGACACAGCTGGCTCACCTGATACCTCAAAACAATAACAAAGGAAAGCGAATGGCGATTTGATGAATATCTCGTCTTGTGACTCCTGTTACAGTCTCTTAGTGTCTCGGACGGCCGTAGTTGGACCGCAGGGCGACGTAAACAAACCGGACGGTACCTTGGGTCACGTCTCCATAAGCCCAGTTCTGCCCTAGCTAGCTTAGCTTAGCAGCTCCCTCAAGACTAAAGCGCAGCGACTGCACATTTCTTCTCCGTTTCCTAATGAGACAACACCACACACACACACACACACACACACACTGTGAGTGACAGCTGTTCTATTCGTTGTAGTCCATTGTGCAAGTTCCCCGAAACGTACGTTTGGTTGTGGGTTAAACCAGTTTTGCCGAATAGCAGCAACGAAGGAGTTGGGTTCCGTGTCACGCGCACGTGCGCGCGCCCTCCCCACAATAAACACGCGGCGCGCGCCAATGACGTCACCACCATCACCACCACCTCCCCAACGTGGACTCCTGAAGTCAGGGCCAGGTGGGCATCGACTTGCGCTCTGGACGATGTTTCCACGGCTGCTCGAATCGTAATTCCCGAGTGTAAATGTGTGTAAATTGCAAAGCGTATAGAGATCGTCATTTACGTGGTTTGTGATCAGTAGTGACAGGGCAACACGATGGCCTTATGACTTAAAAATGATAACTCGTCAAATAACCATTAACTACAGTTTGGTAGATCTATAGCTATTCCACCATTTCACTACCGATTAGACCTTAGATATTCATTCATAAAACCACATCTGATTTGACTCGTTTATTTAAAAAGCTTCCAAGATGACTACCAGCTGTGCTCTGTGGTTGAGAATTCAGCCCCAAAGCAACACACAAGCGTCAGACACATGTAGCTAAACAAAATCAAAGACTTTTACAACACACTTCTGTAACATACACAGACTTGCTCCCAGGTAAATGCAGGGATGTGTTCCCACAGAATGATGTAGTGACCTATGAACTTCCATATGACACAAAACTATGAAGTAGATCAGCATGGGTACAGGGTGCTTATAAATATAAAAAGGTACAGAGTCTTCATGCTGCTTAACAGTTTGTGAGCCACCCAAATAATGGCCAGCTTTCTTAAAAGAAAATATTCATTAAATGAATATATACATGTATAAAGCAGACCTTCCAAAAGGGACAAATTTATTACTCATTCAATAAATGTAATTTCCCCTCTTTAAAAACTGAATCTGCCAAGTGCAAAAGTGTGTGAACTCTTTCTAAGTAGTTTGTGGCGCCTCCATTTTCAGCCATTACTTCAACCAAACATCTTCTGTAACCTCAAATAAGTGTTTCATTTCCTTTGTGGGATTTTTGCCCACTCTTCCTTACAGAACAGAGGTTGCAGGGACATCCGACATGCATCTATAGCATATCTATGGGATTGAGGTCTGGACTGACCCAATCAAGCCATTCCTTGGTAGTTTTGCAGCGATGTTTTGGGTTGTTGTCTTGTCGCATAATCCTTTTCCATCCCAGCCTCAACTCCCTGACTGATGGCAAGAGATTATGGTCAATAATTTGTTGATGGTTCCCTAGATAATATGTAGTCCTCCAAGTCCGGAAGCAGAAAAGCAGGTCCAGACCACCTTGCTTCCCTGTTGAGAGGAGGTTCTTCTCTTTATGTGCAGTATTGACTTTTCTCCAAACATGGCACCAGTAATTGTGGCCAAATGATTACATTTTTGACTCATCTGTCCAGAGAATGAACTTCCAGAAAGCCTCTGGTTTGTCCGAGTGCTCTCTGGCAAAGTTTAAACCGGTAATTTTGTTATTTCTTGTTATTTTTTGCTTCCTTCTAGCAACTCTCGTGAATGCCACATCTATTGATTTTTCACCTGATTGTAGACACATGTACATTTATCCCAGATGTTGCCAGAGATGTCTGCAATTCTCTGGAGATGATGGGTGGGATGGCCTTTACTTGAATTATTTTTCTGGTGCTTCTTGGTCTAAGATTTGATGGCTGCCCACGTCTGGGCAGTTGTGGTGATGCTGAGTGTCCTCCATTTGTAAATTATATGTCTTACAGTGGATGGATGGAGCTGGAATCTTTTGAAGATGGTCTTGTAACTTTCCCCAGACTGATGGGCTGTCACCACCTTCTTCCTGATGTTCCCCAAAGGTACGCTTTCCTCTCTGCATCTGTATTTTATACCTTGGTACAATGGGTAGATTCCTCTCCCTTTTAATCAGTGTGGCTCACATCTTTTCCCAAGGACGTCTCATTTGGTCTTCTTAATTAATTACTTGAGCACTCGTGTTTCACCTCAGACTTTTACCCAATTGCCTTTACCAATACATCTGTGGTTCATTTAGTTTTGCACATGTTCTGCTTCACAGTTTCATGTCGTCTGCTGGCAACTCGCACATGTCCCTCAAAACAATGGAACTGATTAACATAAACCTGACATTTCATATACAAAATTGGTGATAAGACTAAAGAATCATGGCAAAACAACAGAAAAATCTGATCAAGGAGTTCATAAACTTTTAAGCAGCACTGTGTGTTACATATCCATCCAGGCAGAATACTGCTGTAGTTTTAGTGGTGATTAATGCACCATGTTGTATTAGTAACATCAGAAACACTTTGCAAGATCTAACCCATACAAATTCATAAAACATGAAACAAATATTATGACTCTTTGTGTCTGTAGAGTATTATAGTCAGATGTCAATGTATTGAAAGATCACACACAGTCTTTACAATATCAAGTAAATGTAATGACCTGCATAAATACATATTAGTCAGTTTTACTAGACAGCAAACACTAGTCCTATGAGTAGTGGCTGTAACCTTTCAGTGCTCAGCAATGTTTAGTTTAGAGTTCTGGAAAAGGGCAAAGCCTATTTAAATATATCCAGGGGCTCCTCTAGAGGATATTTAAATATATTCAGGGGCTCAACTAGATTCTTTGTGCAAAAGGCTTGAGGTCAAGAACTGTCTCCAATTTTACCACATATTACTGTATTCCAATTCTTACCATTTCCACATGCTTTGCTCTGCATTTTCCATAGTGGAAGCTTTGCATTTTTGTTGATTTATTTAGTATAAGCACTAACAGTGAGAGAGAGTGAAAGTGAAAGATAAACTGTAATGAGTAATGGCTGCAGTTTCCTGGTTCCCCTATAGAGGCACTATGCCCTAATAAAGTACCTCTGTGCAGCAGTGAATGTCAGATTTGAGTGATGTACTGAACCTCAAACTCCCTCCTACCGAATGTATATTGCACTATAAAGGCTTTTAAAATGGCTTTGTACACCTTACATAGTGCACCGCATAGGAAGTCCAAGGGCATCCCTGAGACTTGTTCACCACACTGAAGCCTGTTTTTTTTTTTTTTTTTTTTTTTTTTCTTGTCTAATGTCTTTTAGAGCATCAGTCTTCTCAACCACCTTTTGTTCATGATCTAGTCAGGACTCAATCACTTAATTTTATTTCTATATTTCTCTCTCACCCACATTATCCCACCCACCCACCCTCTCTCCCTTTCTAAGGCAAAGAAGTTTGTTTCTCTTCTGGAGTCTCCTCCAGAATCTGCAGCAGCAGGTCATGGAGAGGTTTGGCCACGATCCGGTAGCCAGACGCGGTGAGGTGCAGGTAGTCGAACATGTCACGAGGAGAGACAGTGCCATCCGAGTGCACAAACTCTGAGCTGAGGTCAAGGAACTGGGCGGGGCCAAGTCTGGGTAGAGCTGTTCTCAGGATCCGATTTACCTCTGCATTCTTCTCCCGCAATGGGTTCTGCCTTTCGCCCCGGGGCAGCAACCCCTGAGAGAGAGGGAGAGAGAGAAACAGAGATGATATGAAGGCATAAGCTTGAAATGCTGTCTGATGGAAGAGTATTAGTGTACTGGATGTCTAGACTGATCTGCTTGGATATGTCAACAAAATGGATGGGCCAAAAATGAAACTAGGTAAGACTATCCATCGCAATGTGATATGCTCAAAGTGCCAAGAGTGCGACACTGAAACACTTGTTAATCTCTGAAGGAGTCTAGACGTGGCGTGGCCTTGCGTGTGTGGCTGAGAAAAGTGTACATTTATGACATTTTGCAGATGTTTTTATACACAGCGACTTGATGTGGTTTAATTGTCTACTCAGATAACTATCCTTCAGCTACCACAAACAGGTTAGCCCTAAAATACCCTTAAATCGAGATGCTGTCAAAAACATGCCTTGGTTTACAGAGGTCTATTATCTTGAAACCTAATCTCCTGCATAATGCAAATATTTTGTCCACTCTGTACTTTTGTGATTATTTAAGACAATAACAATAAATGAAGCCGCTTGTGTGTTTATTTTTTGTGTTTATGTGTATTCTAGTCAACAATAAAAGATTTTAATTCAGGGTGCTTGACTGCAATATTTGAGAAATTGTGGATCCTTCATGCTACATGCTAGAGTGAACATGCCTTTTGGCTTGGAAATGTCAGTTTATGTTTACAACTTCTGAGAATCAAAAATCAGTTTTTTCATTCTGTGCAAAGCAGAACATGTTATATCACTAATATCAACAAGTATTAACAGTTTTATTTTTAAAAATCAGCACTAACATCACCATCAAGTTAGAATGTTAAGCTGAACTCTACCAGGCCTGCCTGCAAGGCTTGCTATCATACACACACACACACACAAATCTTACCACCAACTGTGTATTAGTGTGACTGGGACTGACAAACTTAAGGGGACACACTCACACACACACTTCCTCACCAGCACAATGACCTTGGTGTGGGGGAGCTGATTAATGAGGAGCTGGACAATGGCCATCAGCCCTCCTGCCACTTGCCCGGCTGTGTGCTGGTAATTACTAGTACCAACCCACACAACCACCACCTGGGGGTGACATCACACTGCTGAGAACACACACACCATGTTGGTTGACATGCACATGTACATCATACACAATAATCATGATCATTTGTATTTTTATGTGACCCTTATCGACTTGTGTCTGCATGATTTGCTGTAAAGATATATGTGGCCTGATGCAAATATTGAATTATTTTGGTCTCATAGCTGAACATACAACCCTGCCACTTAGAGAAGTGTAAATAGGCCTGACTAGTAGTGCATTAAACTCACTGAAAGAGATGAATTAACATATGTGGCATTATTATGTTGCTAGCACACATTATCTTATTTTGCCAAGATAAATGTTTTACATTTTTATTATTTCATTATTGCTAGAAACTTGGCAAACACATTTTTTCTATTTTTCTGTCCCTTTTTGGCAAACACAGAAGAGTCTTTGCAGGATTTCCCAACTGTACAGACTACACATGCTAAAAAATGTTTGCCAATGAAATACAGAAGACACTTGAAATCTTTTTCTGCATTCTTGCCTTAAATTGGTGTCTTTAAATAGAAATAATCTGTGGCCTAATGGAGTTTGCTCTATAACATGCTATTAACAGTGAGTGCACATACAAGGTGGTATTTTGATATTGTTAGACATCAATTGTAAGACATCAATTGTACAATTACCAATTGTAAGAATATTACAATTATATGATTTTCCTAAAACCCAACTTTTTGACTGAACATGAATGATCCCCACCTATGCTACAGTCCAATAACACTATATTTGGAAAGTGGGTCCTGAAATTGAGCTTTAGCAACCCAAAGGCTCAGGAGCACTCCCAGTGTCTGCTGGCCTACCTTAAGCAAGGGTGCCCAGCTCAGATCCTGGAGGTGTACCACACTGCAAAATTTGGTTCAACTTTTCACATCTGATCCTGTTAATCAAGACGTTCAGGAACATCTGAACAGTGGCTACAGAACTAAACTCAAGTTTTCTCACTGAGCTCAAGAGAAAACTGCCACTGGGTTTTTTAAATAGCCCTGTGTAACCTTTTTCCCTGCCCTCCTTAACTCCGCCTCTCTTACCTTGGGTCTGATGTTCTGCAGCTCTCCGTTTCGCAGCCTCCACAGAACATTACAGGTGGTGTCTCCTGCGATGCCAAAGTTCAGGGCATGCAGAGGAGAGAAGAACGCTCGCCATACCTGGACCATGCAGAACACGCACAGTGATTAGCTTTAAAACTGCCTTTCATTGATTTATTTTTATAAACCTAGACTATTTACTGCACCACCCACCTCCGATTGCTTCAAAGGGATTCTAGCAGTATGTTTATTTGTAGTTTCGAGTTAGGGTTAGGGTTAGAGTTCAACAGAAAGGGTATGACTACCTCCTGATGCTTCATCTGCTGCACCATAGAGTCTCCAACAAACAGCACGTCTGGCTCAGCATCCTTACACTCCTGTACAAAGCGGTTATGCTGAAACACACACGCACGCACACACACCCACACCAACTTTATAGACACTACCCTAATGCCTCTAATGAAAGAGGATGCACTCTCGTCCAGAGGGATAAAATGATAATGCCATATTGGGTATTTTATGACCTAGTTGTTTTCCCTGATAAATCTCTCGTGTTAAATCTCCTGACCTTCAGTTAAATGACTGAAATATAAAGCAAACAAGCAGAAGTGAAGAGAGCTCGTCAAATAAACCGGCCCGTCTCAACAGGAGAGACAACCTGCGTCACGCAACGTCGAAAAAAAAAAAACACCGCAAAGATGCGTCGTAATAGAGCGTTTGGCGTGAGCGTCACTCAGCAGGCGATACGTGAGCCCGCGTGCATTAGTGAGACTGACGTCACCGCCTCACCTGTGACGTCCAGCGCCCGTCACCCTGCACGTCGTCCACAGGCTCGGCCGTCGCAGCGGGATTCGCGTCCTCGTCGTTCATCCTGTATTAAAGGGCACGCAACAACAGGCAGTGCCAGGGTAATGTGCATCAAATATAGCAATGCAATCAATTGTGAATACTCCCAATAGCCGTTTGACCGCTTGGCAACGCGCTAAAGGTAAACACGCCCCAGGAACAACTAGGCACGAATATTGTCCACGTTAATCCAAGCGATATAAGCATACCTGAAATTTTTCTGCCGATTTATTCGCAGGCACGATGAGTATAATCTTGCAGAAATCTGTTGCGTTTATAGCTGTAACTCCCTCGGGCCTTAACAGCTCTCTGACTATTTGCATGCAGTGACAATGTGATCTTAATTCAGGAAAGCATGCTCTCATTCGAGGCCATGGCACTGTTTATCTTGCATGTGTAACGTAAATGTAAGCGGAGTAATTTGCTGTGCAACGGAGAGTCTCGCCCCCAATTTAGCACGAGAGCGCGTGCACATTGACTTCCGCATGAATCAGCTGGCACAGGATGTCCCGCCCCTTTTATTGACGTCAGTTCTAAACAAAAGGGACATGGTGAATCTGTGGAGCACAGGAAGCGTGTCGTTTCACACAAACACTAAACGGTGTCTGACAGTCGAAAGGTGCGAGAGATTGCATTTATCTCACATTTTACAACCCATAGCAACCTAGCTCAGTGGCTCCATCTCAGTCATTCTCAAGTTTCAACGACGGACACATTGTTTTCCTTGTGAAAAGCACAAAAAAATTAGCACAGCACAAATGTCTCTGTGTGTGTGTGTTGTGTGTGTGTGTGTGTGTGTGATAGAGATTCAAAATTGTAGTGAAGTACATATGACGTGCACAGCTGACGAAGGACCTCTGTGTATTTCACTACAATTACCCCCTTACTCTTGAGATAGATAGATAGATAGATAGATAGATAGATAGATAGATAGATAGATAGTGTATGTTCAGTGTATGTGGGTCTTGAAGTCTTGAATAATGCATACAGACTAGTAGATGGTCTTATGTAAATACTGTTATAAAATCTGCTTCCATTTTTGAGCATTATTAGTCAGATGCTTGTGTGTGTTTGAGATAGAGAGAGGGAGGGAGGGTATTTGCCAACCAGTGCTACAAACTAATAATGCTAAAGGAGGACTCCGAGTTTAACAATGGTGAGTATAATTGTGCACAAAACGTCCCCCTTTATACTCCTGCAATTCCATAGCCACCAGCTTCATTGACTATGCATACTGTCTTACAGCACTATTGCTGCCAACAAAAAGCGTTCATAACTTACTGTATGTCCTACCACCAACTGCTACTGGAACATACAGTAGTAGTACCATGATAACAGCAGATTAACTACTTCTGTCATGAAGTTCTACTATGGTCACGAAATATCATTGTTTGTACTGATCTTAAATTAGGCAAAGGGACTTCTATTCATGACAGAACAAATAACTAGATAGAAATAACATTCATTTTGGCATGATTCTTCATCCAGCTGTAGGGATCAAGGCCACACTGGGATTAATGTCCACTTAACATTGTTTCCTAAACTATATTTATTTATATAGCATCAATGCAAGCAGTGCACTAAAACGATTATTTTGAGTGTGGTCATGCTGTTCACAAACATCTTGCTCCTTGCATCAAAGAACACTCCGAAGAAGCTGAGTTTGGGGGGGGGGGTGCAAGGACTTTCTTGTTGTCATGGCAATTGCTTTCCTCTGAGTATTCGAGCACAGAGGCGATCTTCTCTCCTTTGTCGCTACACATTGATTCTCTGAGGAAGATAGTGGGGAAATCTAAACGTAACTATTAGTGCGGCAAACAAAATGTCTCCCCTATCTGCAGTCAGAGATTTACGCGCCACCTACTCACAATCCACTCACACGGCACACCGTAGGGATGTGCAGTCCCGTCGCCTTGGCGACCGGAATACGCGTTCGAAGATGAGATGAAGTCATTGTTACGCTCACGGTTGCTATAGTTACATCCTAGAGAGGGCGCTGCGGAGGGGAGGGGGGACGGTCCACGTATTGTGACGCACGGCGGGGGCGTGGCCCGCGCTGCGCGCTGCGCAAGGCTGTGCTTGTTGTTCCCGCAGAGAGGCGAGAAGATGGCGGCCGTGTCAAGTGGAGGAGCTGCTGGGTCCGCCGCGGCCGGGATTACGCACCCTGCCCGACCGGCCGCGGGCATTGGCGCCCAGAACAGAGCACAAACATCCTCCGGGATCGACCACCAACGGCCTGGCCAGCCGGCGGGGCGCCTCGCTAACCCGGGCCACTCTCCGGCCAGCAGGCCGGCCCGAGTGGGCTACTACGAGATCGAGCGGACCATCGGCAAGGGGAATTTCGCCGTGGTGAAACTGGCCACGCACCTGGTCACGAAGGCGAAGGTGAGATTAGTGTGTCCGCGGTGTTCGGGGGCGACGTTTTAAAGTTGTCAACGTCCCAGTCGGTGTGTGTTTATTTATTTATTTGCTGCAGTCGTATCGCCATCGCTGTGAAGGCGCTCTCCTTCCAGCTGGTCCTCGGTCGAGACGGGGCCTTCTGGCGGTGTTGTGTAGCTCGCTAGCTGGCTGGCTAACGGGCTCGCGACAGGGGGTTAGCCGGCAAGCTAACGGGCTAACGGGCTCGCGACAGGGGGGTTAGCCGGCTAGCTAACTGGCTAACGGGCTCGCGACAGGGGGGTTAGCCGGCTTGCTAACCGGCTCGCGACAGGGGGGTTAGCCAGCTAGCTAACGGGCTAACCGTGCTGAGGCTTTTTCGGACTTGACTGCTGTGGAGTTTTCCAGCTTCAAATAATAATTTATATTCTCCCGTGTGTAAAAGTGAATGACACAAAGATACCGTCGTATGGTGAAACTGCCGAAAAATAAGGTGTTGAGCCACTTAGTGTAACCAGCAGACGTGAACGAACCGACTCTTGTGTAGCCAGAGTACCGCCACGGCTCCCCGGACCTGTAGATGCGCCCGGAGCTCGTTGGCCGTGTGAGGACCGGGGGGGGGAGCTGAGGAGAGGCCGAGGTTACATTAGACGTGACATAACGGGAGGTTAAGTGGGTTAAGTGTCTACATATGGTCAACCTACCGGCGGGTGAAGAGTACGGCTAGATAAGTTCCAGTTTCTGAAGTATTTAGGGTAGTTAGAAGCCCTAACCTCTCCAGCCGCGCTTGTCAGAGAGTAACTCTGCTTCTACCCGCTTGGATAACCAACCGTACTATCGATTTAAGGCAGGTGTTGAGGCTGCTGGACGTTGGTGTCGAACCACCGGCCCGTTTTGATGTGTGAGTGGTGGAAGGGTTTGCTTGTCTCAGCACTCTACCCTTTGGTTGGGGCAGTTTTGCTGCGTGAGGGTTTTATTTCTGGGGGCGGAGGGGGGCCACCGTGGTAATGTAGGTATTGGAAAGACTCCACCATGCTCCCTGCATCTGTTTTGACCAGTGTTGTGTGGTGTCCCTTTGATTGTGTAGAGAATCAAAGAGTATTCCCGTGTGTTGGTATATGTCATTGAGAATCCTTACTGTGCGTATGTTTTTTTTTTTTTTTGCATAGTGTGGGCGTCTTGTAGGCTGATGGCACAATTCATACTCTGGTTAGATCGAGTCTATTGGTGCTTGAGTCCTGGGCCTGCTACGGTATCTGGAGATCATAGTGTGAAATCGACTAGACCACAAATGAGTTTCCCCTCGACGTTTTACTACCCCGGCGAGTGTCAAAACGAAGCCGCAGTGCATAACGAGATGACATCGAGATAATGCAAGTTGTCCCATTCGCACGGGCATCACCAAAGATCGAAAGATGATTTAGGTTGCTGAACCAGATTTACCAAGCTGATGAGATCGGGTATAGAGGGAACAACTAACGGTGCGTTTGCTTAGTCTGTTGCACAGGTGTCCAATGTGCTCACTGTCTGGAGAATGGAAGCACCGTGGAGCACCTTGAAATGACTTCAGGCCTTGGATAATGGTCTAGGCTTAATCATGATCTATTAAAATGTCATCTCTGAGATTGGCAGTGTTGATTTGAGGCTGATGTGTGTCTGTAAAGATACGATTTTGAGACTCTTGAGTTTAGCCTATTTTCTGAATTTGATATGTTGTGTACATCAGCTTTGCAGGTTAGCTGTTCTGGACAGTAATTTGGTGGAATCTTGTCGAATAGCTGATATGGAACACTGGGATAGTGTTTTTGGTATTTGGCAAGATAAATGCTCCAAAATTTCATATGGGTTAAAAAAAATATTTACCTGGTATGTAACATGTCAATACAAAATCTATGTAGTGTTATCCAAAGCCTCTTTTCCATTTTCTAGATAGTTTGTGCGACATAAATGTGAGTAATCATGATAGGCCAATACATTGTGTGTGCTGAACCAGTAATCCCAATTTACATTTCTACTGACATGGTGCCATGTGAAGATCAGAGCTGGAACGACACGCCGCCTGCCAACTGAACTCCTATTTAGTCACAGCTGAACTTGACTTGCATGCTATATGCAGACCCACGGAGTTAGTGAAGAACTAGCATTCTATGGCTCTCTAGGGTTGGGGTTAAGGTTAGCGTTAGACCGAGAGCACGCACGAGCTCTGGAGTTCTGCTGCTTTTTTTGCCAGAGTCCAAAGACAAGGGCTAGCATGCTGGGGACAAGGGCTAGCATTCTGATGTGCCCTGGCTAGCTGGGCACTGGCGTTTTGTTTATGCATGATTGCAGAACAGATAAGTATAAGGGCACGTGAGCGTTTTCAAGTGGTCCATCCACTGTCTTCGCAATGTTTTATGAATGATCCTGAGCAAGCAACTATTTTTAATTGATCAATTGCTCACAAAACTCACAATAAAAACATTACTAAGAAATCAACAGATTTGTTCAGCTTACCTTTGTCATCTCTTCAAAATTTTATATTGGTTTGCCTTTTATAGCTCTTTATTATTTGTGCCTGTGCTATTAAACAGTGTTAAATGCAGAATGCAGTCTTGTGTTGTTAGTCAACAGATTTATCCACCTGTTAAAATATGTTGTTAGTTAACAGAGTTGTCCATTTCAAGTAAATTAATTATAGTTAAAATCAATTTAATGTAATTTAAATGTTCATAAGAAGCTCAGTCAAGACCAATACATTACTCAGCGGCTTTTATGTTCTATGCATTATACACTCATGAATATTGTAATTTTACAATAAGTGTGATGCTTACCAATGCTGTGATTTATGTTGGTTAACAGAGAACAAGTGATTTGCAGGCTCTGGCAAATACAAGAGCTCCAACTTCGATAAACATAAACAGTGGGCATAAGAATCATGATTTTCTGACAGCCCTTAAAGCATCACAACTTTACCATGTAAGTTGTTTTTTTGTGCTGCAACACTCACATTTCTAAACGAATTAAGCCCAGATTCAGAAGTGCAACAATTACTGTGACTGTGTTTCACAAACGGGCATTAAATGTGCTCAATAATACTGAAAAATGGCAAACAGTGGTGAAAGAAATATGGTTAGGTACTTCATGCATCACACATGCAAACTCTCATAAAGACATTCATGAAAGCAGGAAGAATTTTATTATCGTTGATGCTATAAAATATCACATTTGCCCTAAACATGGCATGTCTCATTTGAGGTAATAATGCTTTGAGAGAAAGTTTTCACCATCTTGTTTGTCAGAAGCTGCTGATGAACACGGTGAGTTCATCTACTTTCACATGTAACATTCGTTTATTATTGCACTGCATAATTGTCAGTGCTGCAAAGTAAATGTTTCAACTGTCTAGGGGTGGAAATGACAGGTTGTGGGTGAACAACTCATAAGGTGAAAGTTAAGGTATGTGTTATCATCGCACATGACGATATAGGCGGTAAAATTGTGGGATTTTTATTCATCATAAGAAGGGAAGAGAAACATGAGCTGAGTTTTCATTTTTAATTATGATGACAACAAGGTTAAAAGAGATCCACAAACTTCCCTTTAAAGTTGTTACAGCGTGCCCATTAGAGGCACTCTGGGCCTATTAATGTTGTAACAGTGTGTCCTGTCAGAGCCTGCCTGAGCTCATTAATGTTGTAACAGCATGGCCCATCAGAGGCACCCTGGGCTCATTAACGTTGTAACAGTGTAACAGCGTGGCCCATCAGAGACAACCTGGGCTCATTAACGTTGTAACGCCGTAACAGCGTGGCCCATTAGAGACATCCTGGGCTCATTAACGTTGTAACAGTGCGGCCCATCAGAGGCACCCTGGGCTCATTAACATTGTAACAGCGTAACAGTGTGGCCCATCAGAGACAGCCTGGGCTCATTAACATTGTAACAGTGTAACAGCGTGGCCCATCATAGGCACCCTGGGCTCATTAACGTTGTAACAGTGTAACAGCGTGGCCCATCATAGGCACCCTGGGCTCTGCATATGATTAGCTGCTTTTGTGTCTGTTCCAGATGAATAAATGCTCCGATTACATGCCCTTGGTGCTCTGTGTAATGACACCTTATGCAGCAGCCAGTGCTAACCATCATGCCAGCTTGGTCCAGGTTTTCAGTGTAAGCAGACAGAGGTTAAGACAGTCTAGTCATCTTTTCATGGAGCTTCTCTGGAGGATCTAGGACTACATGTGCACATTTTTGGGAGTCACGCTAGTATGAGTTAAGTTTTCCTAATGTCCATTATGCCTCTACACCAATGCAGGCGTCTCATGGATAAGGTGTACAGTTGTATGTTTTAGGTAATTATATATACATAAAATTTCCTCTGAGGGGGAATGAGATGAAGGCCGGAGACCTGGGTCACCTGGGACTTTACAAGTTGAGCAAACAAACAAAAAGAGTCAAAACAATCAGCCTACTCTGTACGGACTTCCCCAATGCAAAGCTGGCAGCGTGTTCCGCGAGCAACACAGAAGACCAACTTTGGTGGAAATGCATAAGGGAGAGTGGGCAGCAGTCCGCCCCCTGGCAAATTCACACGGTGCGCATGCGGTCAGTCACCACCCGAGGGCCGTCTCCACCAGCGTGTCCTTGATGTGTCCGTCTCATCTGTAGGAGACAAAGGGGAAGATCCTCAAAATGGACCTCGGCACCATCCTGGAGTATATGAAAGTACAGACACCATCCACTGCTCTGTTTAAAGTATGAGGAGTCCAGAGGAATTGTTGTAATTGTCCAAAACTCTGGACAGTTGTGGATATTTTTCACGATTTCCTGAGGACGTCATGAATGATGCAGGTGCTCATGTTTTGTTCAGAGACTGGGTTCACTGATCCGTGGGCAGTGTAGGGTTATATTTTATATATACTGGTTACTGGTTACACTTTTTTAAAATGAAGACATAGACGACTATGTACTTGTTAAATGATGGTTTACCATATAAACATGGAGTCAGTATCTGCATTTTGGGTCATCCATCTGCAGTCATTTTGTCACTCTGTTGTGCTCTGGTTAACCGGTCCAACAGTGGATCTTGAGTTTAAAATGTAGCTCTGCTACTGATCAACAGTGTAGTTACACTCTTATGTTAAAATTCACATAGACGCATTATAAATTATCTTGAACTGGGGAGTCCTGAGTCCTGCAGAGAGCTTCACCCAGGAGAGTCCTGGAGTGAGACGAGTCCTGTGGAGTCCTGCAGAGCTGCCTTATCCAATCAGCTGTCAGCAGCTGTAGAGTCATCACTGCTGTGGCTCTGATTGGACATAAGAAGGATCTCAAAGGGTTCGGGTTCTTCTCTGATCCTGAATACAGCTGGAAAATATGCTTATTCATGGATTGAACAGACAAAATATTCTGTGTGATGTATCTTTAATAACCATGGAAACAAAAACAACAACAAATTGTGTGTGTGTGTGTGTGTGTGGAATGTCTCATCCAGATGTAACCAACAATGAATGCATGCTAGGAGGAGCCACATTATGTGCTTCATGGAGTTCATGGGCCTCTGTTAACATTGCTGGTCTAATACATACTTTTACATAGAAGGGGGAGATACTCAACCAGCCCAAGTTGAATCGTTACCACACTGGCTGTTCGTTTAGTCTGTTTCCTTAGATCTGAGGAGCGGTATGGCTGTTATTGGAAGGACTCCTTCAGAAAGCCCCCGAGAGACGGAGAGAGGGGCAGGGGAACCGCCGAGTGTGATACCACTCTGTGATGTTTGTGACGTGGAGTGAAGGTTCATCGAGGGAGATTGCAGCTCTGGACAGAGTTGGGGCAACTGCTGGGGCAACTAACCAAACGGCCCCACGAGCAGCACCACAACTGGAGCAGAACCGCTAGCAGCGCCATGGCACGAGCAGCCCCCAGTCACAGTAACCCAGTTGGGTGTAGGTACACTCACCTGAGCATCTAGAAGTCCTACACACCCTCACAGTCACGGGTATCACTCAGACAGATGAGGGCTGGATAACAGGCAGACGTGCTACGACCTGCCACTGCTGGGATCACACTCACCTCCGCCTGTCTCGCCCCACCATGCTGTCACCTTCTCTCCTCATAAAGTGTAGCTTGAAGCCAGTTAGTTAATAGTAGTGCTGTTAATTGTGGTGCTGCCTGTGTTCTGTTCAGATTTCACTTGGAGGTGTTGCCACGGTGGTTCTCAGCATTGCTTTGCCTGCTTGTCTTTCTCTTTCATTGAAAATCATTTTTTCTTTCTTCTTTCTTTTCCCCTCTTTGTTTGGTTGGTCTATTTGGAATGTCATCTGGGCTCTGCTGTCGGCCTCGCATTGACAGCACGGCTTTCCTAGGGAGTCGTGGACCGTACCATCTCTTTACCTGGGAGGGGTGAGGGGTTTATTCCGACGAATAGCCTTGCAGCCAGTTTAATCTGCAATGAGGTTATAAGTTTTCCCTGGACAACACATGTACCATGGGAAGAGGTCATGGGTGAACTCCAGAGGGGGCCAGCGTGGGTCAGTGATGTGGGTACCCCAGGAAACACGTTTCAGTGCAGAGACTAGGTATCTTCTGCCCATCGCTAGACTTGCTTCCGCAAACTTGTGAAATCCTGTGCTTTGGGATTTTGTAGCTGTACAGATGGAGCTTCTTATCAAGCAGTAAACACAATTACTGATGAGCAACACGTCTGAGTGCACTGATGAACAACGGTTGCATTATAAATCAGTGACCTTTCTTTTTTATTATTATTTTTATTTCTCTGTCTCATAAAGATAACCAGGTATGTCGTTGGCGTGTGGTAGAGATGACCTCTTTGCAGGTCCTTATTTACTCTTTCCATCTCTGTGCTTCTTTCTCTCTTTCACTCAATCACGTGTCTGTGTGTGTGCTAGTGTTGGCGTATCTGTACTGTGGTGTGTGTCTTGTAAACTCCACTTTTTATTAAGGGGCAATAATAAAAGTAGTAATACATTTGTTTATGCAAAACGGTTCTGTGCACGGGCATTGATGACTAATGTGGCTTCAACAAACTCCCGCGGTATTTTTCGGGAACACCTCTGATGTCATGGTGTTCTTTTTCTGTGAGATGCAAGAAATTCCTGGGGATGTCCCAGTATGTTTAGATGTCGCCCACACATACCATCAGGGGTGTGACTGCTAGCGTGTCCAGATGGCCTGTGTGTGTGTGTGTGTGTGTGTGTGTGTGTGCGTACGCATGCGCGCTTGTGTGTGTGTTTACAGGTTTTTCTCCTATACTCTCAAGTAAGTAATTGAGCCTGAATGTCCACATACACCTGTTTCGTTTGGTCTGTCGATATTCGTAGAGGGGCAAACTTAGTTATTGTTGTTCATTGGTGAGGGGGAAAGTGTTTAAGACTCAGCTGAGGACTACAGGCCTAATGTTTGCAGCAGATTACCTTTCTGTTCCAACACCTCACACTCTCCAGCTAAGCTGGTGAACTTGGGTGGGTGTGTGTGTGTGTGTGTGTGCGTGCGCGTGTGTGTTTATGTACGTATGTAGTGCTCCTCATCAGCCGTCAGTACCAGCGGTGCACGTTGTTGTTACGATCCACTCGCCTCCCAGGATCATAATTTGGGCCCATTTACATTGCCAAGAACTTCAATGGAGAGCAGTGAAAGGGATTTCACTTCATGGTGCGTGTGTGAGAGAGAATGTGAATGGTTTTCCAATTGATGTTTGAAGTGATGGTTAAATATAGCACACTTATTTATAACAAATGGATTTGGAAAATGCACTTACTTTCCAAAATATTCTCCTAAACATTGTGACCGTGCGCCGTGGTGCTTAACAGTACGTGAAAAATTGCCATAAATTTGGAAGAACCATGGCTGGCTTCTCCCAGTGCCCCCCCCACCCTTTCACCTCCTGCTCCTCTTCCTACCTCCCTGCCCTCATCCTCCTCTTCCTCCTCCTCTTCCTGTGTGTTGTGCAGAGGCGTCTGCTCTCCTGCACGTTAGTGTGTTCTTCACAATGGACCGGTGTGATGATCCGATGCTGATCTACCTTTGATACTGTGACTTTTTATGTTCTGCTCATGTGAAACTTCCACGAGATGCTGACAATCAGGACGGTGGCTTACAGGACGGGCGTTCTGATGTGCACATTACACTACACGCCTCCATCATGGGGTCTTTCATTTGTGGCACATTTTTAAAATGGTTTGAGTTGTGTAGTGTGAAAGTGATGGCTATGCAGATATTTCTCCCATGAAACTGTAGCACTTTCAGAGGTAATATGACAAATTGTACTACCATGCTTGAAAATTTCTTAATGGAGGTCATTTATTGACACCTTTGTTTAATATTTAAAGTTTAATTGTAACTTTGAAACCTTTAAATCAGTATTGTGTAATGCAGTAAACAGCATGGTGCAGATAGACAAGTCCAGAGACTATTTTGAATCTGGATATTTTCTCGACAGCACATTTCAGCATTTGGAAGAAGGATCACAATACAGGTCGGGATTGTGATTGATGTTCAAAAGATTGTGATATGTTTTTTTTGGAAGATCGCCCACTCCTAGTTTAAATTCCAGCTGTCATTATATGAGCCACAGCATAATGAGTGCATAATTCTCTCTCTCTCTCTCTCACAGGTGGCGATTAAAATAGTGGATAAGACGCAGTTGGACGATGAGAACCTGAAGAAGATTTTTCGTGAGGTTCAGATTATGAAGATGTTACGGCACCCCCACATCATTCGCCTGTACCAGGTCCCGCCTTCACCAAATCCCCAGCCCATTGGTCTCAGTTAGCTGTCAGTTTCTTTGGATCAAGTCAGGGACGCTAGTAAAATGTCTCAAGATGCTATAGGCAGACATGTTGGATTAGATCATCAAGATAAACACAGCCCTAATTTTGACTGTGTGTATGTGTTTGTTGTTTAGGTGATGGAAACAGAAAGGATGATATATTTAGTTACTGAATATGCTAGTGGTGGGGAGATCTTTGGTAAGTGTTGTATTATTGAAAAGCCTCTTGTCTATTGGACTCAAACTACATTGTTGTCTTCCTGTCATTCAGATCACTCTTTGGTTAGCCTACTTTTTAACATAAAAAAAACATTTTCCTTTAGATGGCACTGGGCTGTTTCTGTAACTGTGTGTGTGTGTGTGTGTGTGTGTGTGTGTGTGTGTGTGTGTGTTAGATCATCTGGTGGCTCACGGACGGATGGCAGAGAAAGATGCCCGGCGGAAGTTTAAGCAGATTGTGGCTGCTGTGCATTTCTGCCACTGCAGGAACATCGTCCACCGTGACCTGAAGGCAGAGAACCTGCTGCTAGACCATAACCTCAACATCAAAATCGCAGGTGGGTGCTGGAGGGAGACCGACACGCAGGGAGAGACCGACCGACCGAGACGCGGGGAGAGACCGACCGACCGACCGACACGCAGGGAGAGACCGACCGACCGACACGCGGGGAGAGACCGACCGACAGACTGACCGACAAGCGGGGAGAAACCGACTGACCCACTAGCGGGGAGAAACCGATCCGACCGACAAGCGGGGAGAGACCGACCGACAAGCGGGGAGAGACCAACCGACCGGCACGCGGGGAGGGAGAGACCGACCGGCACGCGGGGAGGAAAGGGAGAGACTGGGGGGTGACACGCGGGGGGGGGGGGGGGGGGGGGGGGGGGCAGAGAGACTGGGGGGGTGACACTCGGGGGGGGGGGGGGGGTAGCAGAGAGACTGGGGGGTGACATGCGGGGGGGGGTGCAGAGAGACTGGGGGGGGACATGCGGGGGGGGGGCAGAGAGACTGAGGGGTGACACGCGGAGGGGAGACTATCTTATCTGAGTGGGTAGAAAATGTTGATTAAAAGCCTGAACACAAAACTAAAGAATTATGGAAACCTGTTTGTTTCTCTCTTTCTCTGTAGATTTTGGCTTTAGTAATATATTCTCTAGGGGTCAGTTGTTAAAGACGTGGTGTGGCAGTCCGCCATACGCAGCTCCAGAACTCTTCGAGGGTAAAGAGTACGATGGACCCAAAGTCGACATATGGGTAACACATGCCCACGCAGCACTCATATGTACACGTGCACACACATATACACACACACACACACACACACACACACACACACACACACACACACACACACACACATTCACTCTCTGGCTCACAAATCAACCTCCATCATCTATATTAATCAGACGTACTTACGCACATGTCCAACAGAAATACTAAGCTGCACATACTGACACCTTAGATATGTAACACCCGCAGACACACCAATGCAGATACATTAACATCTCATATTTAGTTTAACATATACACTATTTTCACTGTTCAGTAAACCACGAGGAACGTATTTGCATGGCACATTGCACTGTGTGTGTGTATGTGTGTGTGTGTGTGTGTGTGCTCGTGCTCGTGCTCGTGCACACAAGTTTGTGTGTGTACATGAGCCTGTGAGTCTGAGTCTGTGAGTGTGTGTGTGTACGCGAGCGAGTCTGTGTGTGAGTTTGAGAATCTGTGTCTGTGTGTGTGTGAGTGACTGTGAGGAGAGACTATAGGAGATAGCTGTACAATCCCTATGCTAGTGAGGCTTAACACTCGACTACTTATTTACACACATCATCTCCAAACACACACACACTTACTTTTCCTGGGATTTACAAACATTCTCGCACCCTTTCTTATCTTTTTACCTCTCTATTAGTCTCATGTTACTGTCACAACCTCAGTCTGTTACTTTTATGTGGTTGAATTTTTAATTTATATATAAATATATATATTTGTCTGTGTGTGCAGAGCTTAGGGGTGGTGTTGTACGTGCTGGTTTGTGGAGCTCTCCCGTTCGATGGGAGCACTTTGCAGAACCTGAGAGCTCGAGTCCTCAGTGGAAAGTTCCGGATCCCCTTCTTCATGTCCACAGGTACCGGTCCAGTCTGACGTAGTTCACATTGGGTGGGGCGAGCTGGGCTGCACCTGCTCCATGGCACACTTCCAGGACTGGCGACACACCTGACATAAAACATTTTACTGATTTACTAGATTAAATATTCTAACATTTTACTCACCTTTTATTTGTTCCAGTTCAGTGTTCTCTCAAAGGTGGTGTGTGTGTATGTGTTTGTTCCAGACTGTGAGTATCTGATCAGGCACATGTTAGTGTTGGAGCCCAGTCGCAGGTTGACCATGGAGCAGATCTGTAAGAATAAGTGGATGAGGCAGGGAGACCCAGACCCTGAGTTTGAAAGGGTGAGATAGAAACACCAACACGCACCCTCCCACACCAACACACACCAACACACACCCCCTCAGCCCTGGTAAAGTAAGCGTCCGATTTCTCTATCTCTTTGGGTAGTTGATTGCGGAGTGTGAACAGGTGAAGACCGAGAGGGAGACCGAGACCATCAATGAGCAGGTCCTCATGGTCATGGTTGATATGGGACTGGACCGAGAGCGCACCCTACAGGTGAGCGTGCCAACCCACACCCTGCCACAAGCTCACCTGCCAAGCACAGACTGCTTATAGCAGGGGTAATCAACTATATTTTACTGCGGGCCAAATTTTGGGGGCGGTGGCGGTGAACGTAACACTCGTGACGGAGTGTTTTTTCAATAGCCCTGAAATAAATGCTCCGGTTTAAAATGAATTCTCTCGTCAAAATTCAGAAACATTTTTAACAATTTATTCTGGGTCCAGATAGGATGGTATTTGAGTCCGTATCCAGTTAATCAGGAATGAGATTGGGTCCGGACAGGACTGCGTTTGGGTCCGGATCCGGACCGTGGTCCGCCTGTTGGTGACCTCTGGGGTTCTTCGGTTCTGGCCACTTTTGGCTCACAGGACCGTCGCTTAGCAGTTAGTGGATCACTCTGTACACAACGTTGGCTCTGTCGGGCATAGCACTGTAGCTGGACGTCCGATGGGTTTCAGAGTGATGCTGCCACATTGTAGTAGTGCTGTGTTCACCACAGATGTGCTGTTGTCTGTAGGGGTGCAGGAAAAAATCGAATCGCGTTTCTTACATTGAACGATTCAGAATCGATTCTCATTTTTAAAAAATCTATTTTTTTTGGGTGCGTGTATGCCTTCTCAGCCACCGTAGTGCTAGGCAAAACAAGGCAACAGCTTTGACTATGTGCAGGCATGCTAGTAAAGCTATAGCGGGTTGTGTAGTGTATGGTATTTGTTGTTGCGCCGCTAAAGTATGAAGTCCAAACGGCTCCGCGGTCTTTGAAAGCAACTATTTGAAACACTTTTGACCATCAACCCGGCCCGGATAAGAATGGGCTTGATCGTTTGCACACGCATAAAGACGCTACAGATGATATTCGAGAGTTACAGTGATTATAACTCCTGGTAAAATAAAGTTAAAATAAAAATAACTTAGTTCATTGAGCACTCTAGTTTTGTCCTAACTAGATATTTAGACATAATACTGCTGTAATACTGCGAAAGTCGTGGCCAGAGGTGAACTTCGTTATAGCCAGTGTGTATTTTATTTAAAATAATTAATACTCTTGAGCCACCTGTGTCTTTGGACATAGATAATGCCGTTTGCTGTGATGGACAATTAAAGTCTAGCTCTTATTTATGCATAGAAACGTAAATCGACAATATAATCTGTAGCGTCTTTATGCGGATAAACGAGGGGAGTCGGAATTCGCCACAACACTTTCGTACATGAAATGCTACAGACACCGTTCAGAAACTGATCAGTTCAGTTAAATGTATTCAGTTTAGTAGATATATGTGGCTTTTAGAAAATACGGTATATATATATTTTTTTTTCATCTGTGAAGTGGAAGTTCTAGCAGCTAACGTAAGCCTATCCATTTTATTAATGTAACAGCACTTTTATTTTTGCAAGCACTTTCATATATTTTTAATTTTTGTGATTTGTTAAGGAAAAACGTGTAATTTTGTTGGATTTACTTTTGTGTGTTACATTATTGCAATATGTTGATAAAACCTTTACAATTATAATATCTTTATAAATGTACTCTGCTTTCATGCCAGCAGACCGGAGTAGCTTGCTTTGAATTGAGAATCGCTTTTGAATAGGAAAATAACCGTTTAATCTAATCGTTGGGATCTGAAAGAATCGGGAAAAAAATCGAATCGTGACCCCAAGAATCGATTCTGAATCGAATCGTGGGATTCCCAAAGATTCGCAGCCCTAGTTTTCTGACTGTTCAACCGCACTAAATAAAGTCAGTAGTGTGTGTTGGTATAAACCTCTCCCCCCCTCCCCTTCTCTCTGACAGTCGCTGCATACAGATTGCATACGATCACTACAACGCAATCTACTGCCTGCTCCTTGATCGACTGAAGAGACACAAAACCCTGCGTGTGACTCCGCCTCCCCCTCGCACTATTGGCTACCCCAATCCTGTGCAGGTGCGATTGGTTCACCAACAGTTAACCCCACCACTTTAGAGGGTGCAGTCCATGTGTGTGTGTGTGTTTTATTTTTTTTGGATCTTCAAATGAATATTCATGAGGCCGACCCTGCTGAGCCTTCAAAGAATAGTTTGATGTGCGCATA